>NC_058406.1:86774077-86919109 GCF_002201575.2 Neomonachus schauinslandi | reverse complement strand
ATCACCTGAAAAGCCCAACAAAGTGGATTCAGTAATGTTGAATATCTTACTTGAAATGGTCATAATTTGTCCAGACATCACCCAAGAAGCCCAACAAAGTGGATTTAGTAATGTTAAATATCAGAATGAAAAAAAGAGATATTTAATAACAATGATTTTGCCTACCGCTTTATTTTAGACCCATTCTTTCTTTTTATTTCCCATAGCAACCTATAGCATAGCTACCCACATTTTCTCTTAATTCAAAGAAATGCTAGGTAAAAGAGACTAAAAATATACTGTAAAACACAGAACCACACTTATAAAAAAAGAGACAGAAACAGTAAGTACCATAATGACTCTGAGAAGCAATGAATAGTCATGGACAGAAGGATAAAGCCAATGACACTGGAGAGTAGAGAGAAAGGATCAGTCTACATAGGTATATACAAGCAAAGGGATTAAAGTAAACCCCATGAGAGACAGGAATGATGATAGAAACTGTGACCCAGGACCAAGCAAGTGAACAGGGTTCTAAAATAGTTCAGTTAAACAGATCTACAAGCACCAAGGAACATTTTCTTTTCTCTGTAAAAGTTAAAGTGTCCCATGAGACAGTATTATGGTTGTTATGAGTTCTTGTCATTTTTTTGTGGGTCCTTTCCTCAGTAAAAAAATATCAGGGGCACCTGGGTGGCTTGGTTGGTTGGGCGTCTGCCTTCGACTCAGGTCATGATCCCAATGTCCTGGGATGGAGCCCCGTGTCGGGCTCCCTGCTCGGCGGGGGACCTGCTTCTCCCTCTCCTTCTGCTGCTGCTTTGCCTACTTGTGCTCTCTCTCTCTCTCTGTCTCTGTCAAATGGATAAATAAATCTTTAAAAAAATATATCAGAACTTACATATTATGACTATGCTGGGATAAAGATGAATACAGACCAGGCTAGATTCATGGTTATATATTCATTATTATTATATTCATTTGCTTCTAATTTTAAAGTAGATTAAAATGAAAATACAATGAATAAAGAAAGGAATGTATGAAATAATGTGGTGAGCACATTGTAGGTGATCCCCAGTGAGTCACACTTTAGTACACTCCCTTTCCCTGGAGTGCAGGTGGAATCTGACAAAGATAATGGGATGTCACTCCCATGACTGTGTTTGCTATGTAAGACTCTTAGTCACTGGAGAGCTAGAGTGTCCTGATGGCCCTTAAGAAGCAAGCTTCCATGTGGTGAGAGGGTCTGTAGGAGGACCAGATGGCAGGGAACCAGGGGCAGCCTCTAGAATCTGATGGTGGCCTCAAACCAATGTCAGTAAAGAGAACCCAGGAACCACACTTATAGAGTCACAAGGAAATGAATCCTGACAACAACGTAAATGAACTTGGAAGCATATTCTTCCCCAGATAAGTCACCAGAAGAAAATATAGGCTGGCCCATACCTTGACTACTGCCTTTTAAGACCAGGAGCAGAGTCCAGCTAAGCCATGCCTGGACTCTTGGTTTATGAAACTGTGAGAAAAAAAAAATGTATGTTGCTTTCAGCCAGGAAGTTTTGGTCATTCATTATACAACAAAAGAAAATATATGAATAAGAAATAATAGCTATGAAAAAAATAATTTGGGAAATGGTAACATTCACATGTTTAAATAAAAATTCACCCACAAACAATTGATGAACAGAATAAGTATTAGATACAACACAGGTGAAAAAAGAATTAGTAAATTGGAGAATAAATATAGATAGTCTGAAATGAAGCATGTAGTGATATAAATGGAAAATATAACAAATATGTGCAGAAATACTGTGGTTAGAACAAACGGCTCTACCACAGAGCTAAAGGAGGTAAAGGGAGGCAATACTGAGAAGAAGGGAAAGGGATATTTGAAGACTATGTGAAGATGAAGAAATATTATGATTGAATATTTTCTAGCACCAAATAATGTTTGAGTTCCTTGGCTAAAAGCATTACCAAGTTATATTAGCTGAGTTAAGTAAATTTAAAAAAAAAACACCACATAGCCATGGCATACTGAAATTGCAGAACATCAAATACAAAGACAAATATGAACATCAATCGAAGAGAAAAGACAGATCTGCAAAGGTATGACAATCAAATTAATAGAGATGTTTTATAAACAGGAATGAATCAATAAACATTGGAGTCTTGCTTCAAAGTGAAGTGGAAAACAGCATTAAATTGGAATGCAGTTACTCTCTACTGTTATCCGCGTGGAAGGATACACTGTCAACATGTGTGCAAATGATGCAGAAATTTACTACCTAGAGACCCTCAGTGAAAGGTTTACTAGAGACTATCATTCATTAATATGAACAACTAATTCAGTAGAAAAGTTAATCCATAAATAAAAAAGGTAGAAGAAGCTATGGCAAACAAAGAAATTCACACAGCAAATCAGAAGATATGAATGATAATTTATAGTAAACTTTAAGTAAGTAATAAAAATGCAAATTTCCTATTAAAAACAAACTGGAGTTGAAAGTATAAACAACATAGCAAAGGAAGAGGGAAGTTCAAAGAAAAATCATTTCATTTTGATTTCTTTCTTATTCTACAAGAACCCAAAGTTCTGATCAATTTTAATTAGAGATTAACATATTTTTGCTAAAATGTTCAATGTGCTATGGGAAGAATAAAGTTTATATTCTATAAATCCTTAAAGAAAAAAGTATATAAAAAGGACTTTATTAATTCTGCAAAATCAAGAAATTGAAAAAAAGTAACATGGCAAATAAAAAGTATAGTTTAAGGTGAAAATAACTGCCAATCCCTATAATCACTATAGTCACATGTTAAGCTGATCTATTAAAAATGAGAAAGCTTCCTTTGAAATTATGTACTGTGTTAAGAAGTAGGAACTAAGCACAACTTCACAGAATAAGTGGAAATCAATGGATGGAAGGAGATGCACCTGCAAAAGAGCAATCCCCTCTCCTCCAAAATTCTTGTGTTTCAAGACCTATATTAAAAAAATAAACCCAAGTCAAAATTATTAAATGGGAAAATTCATACTAAGAAAAGAGTATACAAGTAATATTTTAAGAGTCATAAATACACATTAGCTAAAATATAGTCAAATTATAGAGAAAAAATACAGAGTAACAAAACCCACACATACATAAGAAAGTCACAATTCCACAATTATAATACAAAAAAAAAAATCTTCCCTGCCAAAAATTATTTAGTAGATAAAAGACTGGTATGATATAATTTAAATGCTCTCATATGCCTACTATTGATGTAGGAATATAATGTGTAATAGTACTCTTGAATCCCAGTACTATTCAGTGATGAGGATGTCAAAGGTATAAAGTACTTCTTGCATTTTATAGGATTGAGAAGTAGATATATTTTCTTACAGATATATTGCTAGCAAACCAATATTTTAACATTGACCAGTATCAAGTTTTCATATACTATAACAATTTAAGAAGAATAAAATTGAATGAGTTTACTTAAGGTTAATTTCTGAATTTAAGCCTAAATATTTATTATCCAGTACCATCCCACAGTCTTCCTAATTCAAATAATCAATTGCATTATCAACTCTTTTAAAGGAAAAAGGAGTAGTGTTTTAAGTGTGTTTATTCCTGCCACACATTAGACTCAGTTTTTCAGGGACAGCTTAGGACATTAACAAACAAACTGTCAATATGTAAATAGAGCCCATGAGATAGATTTTGAGACAGAATTTAAAACATTCTGGTGGCAACACAAATGTACTAACATCTTTATGTCCCATTTGAATCATCAAGCGTAGAGATGGAAAAGATATTTGCGGGAGATACAAACCTCACCAGCCAGCTGCTTCTGTATTTTTTTCAGCAATATGGGATATTATTCAGCAATATGGGATATTTTTTTCAGCAATATGGGGCATTTAAAAAATGACTAGTTAGGACTTATATTACACATAGGGAAATTTAAATAAATGCTCCAAAGAAGTAACCCCTGAAATTCCTAGCACTTAAATGACCCAGAAGGTCTCTATTCTAACAGAAGAATCCAAGTATCTAGAAAAGAGATGACATCATAGGTTATCATATATTAACATATTTTCAATAAACTAAGCAGATGAGCTAGCCAATCATATTTCAGGCAAAGTGGATATCTTAGTTATCTTTTTAAGATTTTATTTATTTATTTGAGAGAGAGACAGAGAGAGTGAGCGAGAACATGAGCATGGTGAGGGGCAGAGGGAGAAGCAGACTCCCCGCTGAGCAGGGAGTCAGATGTGGGGCTCTATCCCGGGACTCCAAGATCATGACCTGAGCCTTAGTGGAAAGGCAGATGCTTAACCAACTGAGCCACTCTGGCACCCTAGATATATTAGTTTTAATGCAAAAGAGGTAAGGCAATTGTCATAGTATTTGGATACCAAATCATAAGGAGTTGAGGAAATCATCCATGAAAAAAGCAAACAAATAACTTTATTAATAGGGGTAAAATGATTGAAATGAAAATAACAGAAAGATAGCAGTAATGATGTTATATACTGTTTTGAGTGAGTGCTTACTTTGATCAGGTGATTAATAATTATTTGTTATTAATAATTAACACATAATCTTAAATAAAACTTTAAGACTTTTTATATATAATATAACACATATGGCCAATTAATGTATGACAAAGGAGCCAAGAATATACAATGAGGAAAGGACAGTCTCTTCAACAAATGGTGTTCGGAAACCTGGACAGCAACATGCAAAGAAGTGAAAGTGGGCCACTATCTTATTTCACACACAAAAATCAACTCAAAATGGATTAAAGTCTTGAATGTTAAACCTGAAATCATAAAACTCCTAGAAGAAAACATAATTGGTAAACTTCTTTACATTGGTCTTAGTGATTTTTTTGATCTGATTCCAAAGGCAAGAGGAACAAAGCAAAAATAAACAAGTGGACCTCCAACAAACTAAAAATCTTCTGCACAGCAAAGGAAACCATCAGCAAAATGAAAGGCAACCTACTGAATGGGAGAAAATATTCGCAAAACATATATCTGCTAATGGGTTAACATCCAAAATATATAAAGAACTCATATAACTCAATAACAACAACAAAAACCCCATAAACAACTCCATTAAAAAATGGGCAGAAGATCTGAATAGACATTTTTTCCAAGGAAGACATCCAGATGGCCAACAGATACATAAAAAGATATTCAACGTCTCTCATCATCAGGGAAATGCAAATCAGACCACAATGAGATATCACCTCGCATGTGTTAGAATGGCTATTTTCAAAAAGCAAGAAAAGATGTGGAGGAAAAAGAACCACTTGTGCACTGTTGGTGGGAATGTAAATTGGTGGAGCTGCTATGGAAAATAATATGGAGATTCCTCAAAAAATTACAAATAGAACTACCATCTGATCCAGCAATTCCACTTCCGGGTATTTATACAAAGAAAATGGAAGCACCAATTTCAAGAGATATATGCACCCCTATGTTCATTGTAGCATTATTTATTATAGCCAAGATATTTAACCCAAGTGTCCACTGATGATGGATGGATAAAGAAAATAGTATATATATATATAGTATGTATATATATACATAGTATTCAGCCCTTAAAAAGAATGACATCTTACCATTTGCAACAACATGAATGGACCTTAAGGGCCTTATGCTAAGTCTAATAAGTCAGACGGAGAAAGACAAATACCATATGATCTCATTTATACAGGGACCCAAACAAAACAAAACAAAACAAACCCAGACTCACAGATACAGAGAACAGATTAATGGTTGCCAAAGGTGGGGGTGAAGACTGGGAGAAATGTGTGAAGGGGGTCAAAAAGGACAAACTTCCAGTTATAAAATAAAGTCATGGGGAAGAAATGTACAGCATGGTGACTATAGTTAATAATGCTGTATTGCATATTTAAAAGGTGCTAATAGAGTAAATCTTAAATGGTCTCATCAGAAGAAAAAACTATTTGTAACTATATAAGGTGACAGATGTTAACTAGACTTATTGTGGTGATCGTTTTGCAATGTATTTAAATATTGAATCATTATTTGTGTATCTGAAAACTAACATAGTGTTATATGTCAATTATAACTCAATTAAAAATATGAGATTATAAACAGAAAAAAGATTTTTTTAGTCCAAAATGTAGTTGAAGAAATTAAAGGCAGAAATTATTGCCAACGATTATGGGGAGAGAAATTGAGGGAACTGAGATTCTAATCTATGTACACTTATTTCAAAGCCCTAATTGTTTGGAAGGATACCTGATACGTCTCTGAAGAAATTGATGATGAAGGGCGCCTGGGTGGCTCAGATGGTTAAGCGTCTACCTTCGGCTCAGGTCATGATCCCACTGGGATCGAGTCCTGCATCGGGCTCCCTGCTAGGCGGGGAGCCTGCTTTTTCCTCTGCCTTTCTCTTTCTCTCTTTCTCTCTCTCTCTGACTCTCATGAATAAATAAATAAAACATTAAAAAAAAGAAATTGATGATGAATATAACATACAATTTAGTTGATGTCTTAAAAAAAAAGAAAAGGCCAAGTAGAATTTAATTACCAGGTCTTATGAGCTGTGTTAGTCTGATGAAAAAAGACTGTTATCTTTTTCAAAGTTTCTTGGAAATAAATGTTTTCAGAGGGAGTAAGATGAAAGGTAATAACTTAGTAATATATATTTTTAAAAATGATTGAAGATGTTTATTTTCATTCTTATTATTAATTTACTAACCATTCTATGTTAAAGGAGGAGAAAAAAAATAAGCACGAGAGAAAACTTCACAGAAACGATCAATTGCAGAGCTAACTGATGGATTAGATGAGCGCATGAATTACTTTTATTTCAAGTTCCTACACTTACCAGTGACAGCCAGACTGGTTCTTCATAAAATTCCTAATTTCTAAACTCTTAATTATTCTACTTGTCTTATGATGAAATATTTTATAGGTAAAAATATTTGTTAACGTGGGTGAGCATAGGAGTGTGTCTATTTCTCTATATAGTTCTTTACATTTCAACAGAAACTGTGTGATACATCTACTGGGAATGAATAATTCACATGAGGATTATAGGTCTATTTTCTTTGTATTTGTACAACAATTTAGTTCCTTTTGGTGACACCAGTAAGTCAACATGGAGAGGGCCTGGCATCTTAGTTGCTCCTCTGAGGAAGGAAACCCTTCTAACTTTAAAGGACAATGTATTCATCTGGAATTCTTTTCATTTATTATTTAAATGTTCCCTAGAACAATCCATATATCCCTTTATTTGATAAAATATCAGGTTAAGAATAGCCAGGGAGTAATTTTTTACTTCAGCTTGAATAATTGTGGGAAGACAGTGTGACTGTATAAGTTTAAATGATACATCTAAATTACTGTCCTTTAGAGAGCTGCAGGAGGAATTTAAATTACAAAACAGGCAACAACCTAAATATTGTCAGCTAAGCAGTAGCCTCCCTCAGTTCATTTGATCTCCTACTGAGAATTCTCTTGTTATGTGTCTCATGCTAGTTTTCCAATGACAAACTTCAGATTTTAAACTATTCATTTTTCTTATAATTACATTACTCTATAAGACCATTAAAATAATTAAAAGGGCAAATGAAGAATGTTACATGAAGCAAAAAGAAGGTAATTGGTTTTTAACAGGAAAATTCGTGGTAATGCAGAAATTAGGCATTCATGTAGGTAGAGAAAAACATGAAATTACCTATGTTAAAATAGCAAATTATCAAAAATATTTATATATACTGCATTGACAGTAGAGTAGTGTATCAGTTAAGAGAAGAAATGCAATTTCCTCTGTCTCTCAGCCATGCAATTTCCTCTGTTTCTACTTCCTACCATAATCTCTACCAGCCTCTACTGTGGGTTTCTGGGTTTTCTTTCCCCCCGTGTTGCATGCATCCAGATTTACCCACATCACTGCAGTAGAGGGTCACACTGAAGATGGGCATATTTATTAACAAACTACTAAAAAACCATAAAACATCAAGAAAGCAAGCCAGGTGTCTTCATCTTGTACCTTTATTTACCTTAGGACCTTTTGTTTGTTTGGTTTGATTTTGGTTTGTTTGTTTGTATATGATGAAATAGCACACTAACCACCATTTGGAGGGGAATACAAATGTAAAGCAGACACTGCTTCAACAGGCTGATAGAGAACAGGCACCAATAAAGGTGCAATCACTACTTTTCTTGGACACAACCTATAGTTTACCTATAAACAAAATTGTTAAGCACACACACACACACACACACACAACAGCAGCAATAGCCATTATTGGAAACACTAACTACTCTTTATAGTCTTTATGAAATTTGTAATGTGAGTATCGGAGTAAGTCCATGCCAGCTAAGGACTGTCATTTAAGTCTCAGACGTGGCTATTTATTTCAGGTTGTTCTCCTCTGATTAGCTCCATGACATTAAACACATATCCACATGCTCATCATCTGGCTACAGAATGCAGATGTGAGGGAAGGAGGCCCTAGCCAACCAGGCAAGCGTTAGAATCAACAAGAGTCAATTGCAGGATCTGCTAAATGAGGGTAAATGCTCATGTGCGGATCTCTTATTATTTTGGAAGAGACAACATCTCAGGCAGCAAGCTTAGTAATCGTCAAGACCAGAGAGTATACAATTGCCAGCAAGATCCTCAAGAGTTTTTCTCCTTATAAGGTTTGATCGGTGTAATGGACAATACCAGAAATCATCAGCTGATTTACTCTCTACTTCAGTCAAATCAATCGCACCTATTCAAAATTATAAACCAAACCTTACATCACCCTAGTTAGTTTTTCAGATTTTCTCATTTTTCAGGTGTTTTTAAGAACTTTTCTAGATCAGTTTCAGGTACACAGTACAACTGAGAGGAAGGCAGAGACTTGACCCCAGGCTGACACATCATTATCACCCGAAGGCAGAGTTTACATAGGTTTTGCTATTACAATATCATATAGGTTATTTCCACAGTGCTGAAAATCCTCTGTGCTTTGCCTATTCATCCCTGGCAACCAATGATCCTTCCTGTCTACATAGTTTTGCCTTTTACAAAATGTTATAAAGGATGAATCATACCACACAGATTATTTTTATAAAAGAAATTTTCGTACACTGTGTTCATAATCCTATTCTTTTATGTATCCATCTTAAAAGCCACCATCATGAATCTGAATACAAAGCCGTTTGACTATTTATAGGTCTATGAAGAAACATATTTAAATTTTTTAAAGATTTTATTTATTTATTCATAAGAGACAGAGAGAGAGAGAGAGAGAGATGCAGGGGGAGAAGCAGTCTCCCCACTGAGTAGGGAGTCCGATGCGGGACTCGATCCCAGGATCCTGGGATCATGACCTGAGCCGAAGGCAGACGTTTAACCATCTGAGCCACCCAGGCACCCCGAAACATACTTAATTTTAATTAAATTTGCATAAATGGTATTTTCTCACAACTTACTTTTCAAGTAACTCTATTCACTTTGAAAACTGTCTAGAGTGAACAAATTCACTTTAAAAACCATCCAGAATGACTAAAAGAATATCCAAAATGTATTAAACCATTCTCATACTAATGGATATCTAGATTCTTTTCAAAGTTTTATAATTACAAAAAACTGAAATAAGTATCCTTATATTTCCTTCCTTAAATCCATCAAATGTCTCTGGCATATATTTGTAATTTGAATTAGTGTATATGGGTTTGCACAGCTGAAAAATAGCGCTCTAAGGTGGTAAGGTGGTTTTTCAAAAAATTTACCCTCCCACAAACAATTTCCAATAAGCCCTATTTTCAAAAGGTTTTTATTCCACATACAAATTTTTGACTTTTTCCCTTTGCTCGTTTATTGATTGAGTTGTAGATTTTTCTTACAACTTTTATTAGATTTTTTTATTGTGGATGTTAATCCTTAGCCTAATATGTGGGTATATTACTCATGATCTTGTTTATTTTTGCTTTTCCATTTATTTTTGATCACTCTGGCTTATAGAGCTATCTATTTATGCTTCCTAAAATCATCTTTTGAAATTTTTGGACCCCATTTTATTCCATTTCAATATTTTTATTACTGCTTTTTATTTACATAAGTTTAATACTAATTATTTTGTTATTTAAAAACTGAGCTCATTTTTATTTTTTTTAAAGATTTTATTTATTTATTTATTTGAGAGAGAGAGAGAGAGAGAAACAGCGTGAGAGGGGATAGGGTCAGAGGGAGAAGCAGGCTCCCTGCTGAGCCAGGAGCCCGATGTGGGACTCGATCCCAGGACTCCGGGATCATGACCTGAGCCGAAGGCAGTTGCTTAACCAACTGAGCCACCCAGGCGCCCTGAGCTCATTTTAAATATTATTCTTTTTTAATTAATGGATTAAAACATAATTACACAATTTCTTTTAAGTTCTCCTATGTTGTAATACACAAGTTTATATATCATATAATGCCTCTCCTGGCATTCTTTGCTAAATATTTCAGTGTCCAGTCTAATTTTCTGTGAATCCATGAGATATTTAGACTTTAATATTTTCTTATTAAATTGCATTTTGAGTCAGAGAATATGTCTTTCAAATTGTGTCTGATTTTATAGTCTCTTTCCTGGCTTGATTTTATCAATGTTCAATGTATACTATTGTTTGGATGAAAGGATCTAAAGTATATTTTAGGTTAATTTTATTCATTATGCTATTTAAATCCTTTGAATCCTTGGAAAAACTTTGACAGCTTTATCTATCAGTTTCTTATTGAGCCCTTTTAAAATCTATCACTATCTTTTTGTATTTCTTTCAGTTTGTGGGATGTGGTTTATATATTTCACGTCTTTCTTTTAGGTGAATAGAAGTTTATAACAGCAATATCTTTTTTATTGGCTGCCTTATTTTGTGGTACTCCTCTGCATCCCTATGAATTCCTTTCCACTTAAGTGCTAAGAGTTTATGTTTATGGGGTTGTTAGACCAGGTTTCATTGATCCGAGTTCATTCTTGCCACTTCAGTAACTGGTCAATATGTACTAATTTGCTGAATGGTCCATTAGTTGAATGACCATTTCTCTGAACTTTCTTATTTCATCTAACAATGTGGTTTCAGTTAACCAGTTTTCATTTTCCATCTTCGTGATGGAATGTAAAAGAGTGTTCAATGTATCTACCCTGGCTTGCTGCTGCAGCTGAAGATCCAGGCGCATAGAGAGGAAGGGGCTCAAAAAGTATGCAGCAAAGTTAGGAATTACAGTGATACTTACAAAAATTACCTTTTGATTATTTCTACAACCTTCTTCTTCAACATATACCTTCTTATAAGTAGAATATAATCATAAGATGCTTTTCATATTAATTACATTCTGGAAGATATTTTCATAAATGTACTCATACATTTATATCTTTTTGAGAATAGTATAATATTGTGCTCCCCGAGTCCACATCTCTTCCCTCCAGTCTTTCCCACTATAGCACTAGAAGTTTTGCTATTTAGAGACCAGTGTAGACAAATAATGTGTAGTTATAATGCTTTCTAGTAAAGACAAAGGGAAACTGGTCAACTACACACAATATTTAAAAGTAAAAAACAGAATACCCAAATCAATCATTCACTGGATTGGGTATCTAAAATTATCTACTTGGTGATTTGTTTAATTCTACCTTCCTTTGATTTTTGATTGTCCACATATATTTTTCAGTTATTTATTTCTTAGTCTTTCTCCTTTATTGAAATTACAGATATAATTTTACCACATATATATGATATATATCATTTATATATAAAATATATATATTTATATATATTATGATGATATATATATGTGTATATATATATAAATTTGGTATTTGACAATGCTGGGCATAATTCAGTGAGAAAATAAATTCAGTGGCAGATAAATCTGCCACATTTAGAAAAATATAAATTTCAATAACAATGTTGCTACATTTATAAGTTTTCAATTAGATTAAACAAATGTTAAAAAGTAATAATTTTAGAAAACTCCAAGAAATTTCACGTAATTGTTTGAGAACCTTAATCAAGTTGACAACTCTAGATGTTTACATGATCTAATGGACTCTAAATATGTTTTGCAAGATATTGGATAGCGAAAGATAACTAAAACAAAGTCAATAAATATGTAAATAATAAATAAGTAATATATGGACATATTTATTTGAAGTACAGAAGACCGCCACTGAACTGAAACTATAACATTAGAAAGAGCCCTTAAAATTGACCAAAAAGATGTAGTGGAAGCTTAAATGCCTACTGTTGACTGAAAAAAAGTGAATCCAAAAGATCTACATACTGTATGATTCCAGTTATGTGATATTCTGGAAAGGGCAAAACTATGGAGATTATTTATCCACTTATCTACTGAAGGACATTTTAGTTGATGCCAAGTTTTGGCAATTATAGATAAAACAACTCCTTTGGATAAAAATACCAAGGGCAATGATTGCTGGATCATATGGTAAAAGTGCGTTTAGTGTTCCAAGACGCTACTAAAATGTCTTTCAAAGTGGCTGCACCGTGTTGCCTCCCACCAGAATTCCTGTTGCTCCTCAACCTCGCCGGCATTTGGTGTTGTCAGTGTTCCAGATTTTGGTCATTCTACTCAGTACGTAGTGGTATCTCTTGTTTTAACTTGCATTTCTCTAATGTCCTATGCTATAGAGCATCTTTTCATACACTTATATGTCACCCGTATCACTTTTTTGGTGAGTGTCTCTTAAAGTCTTTGGCCCATTTTTTTTATTAGGTTGTTTGTCCTAATTGTTGAGTTGTAAGAGATCATTGGATATTTTGGTTAATGGTCCTGTATCAGATGTGTCTTTAGCAAATATTTTCTCCCAGTCAGTGGCTTGTTTTCTCATTCTCTTTTAACTCTCTTTAGACAGTTCTTGCCAGCTCAATAGTTTTGGCAAAGGGACTCATTCCTGGGGCTTCCTATCTGTTGTCTTTCATGATGTTATCTCCCCATATTATCTTTTTTTTCTTTGCTAATAAAAAACTCATTCTCTTAATGGCCTATACCATTCTCATTGTTCTAGTTGTATTAATTATTTTTTAATAGTATGAAGTTTGAGAGGGAGAGAAGACACTTAGCTATTTGTTCAGTGTCCAATTATTTCACAGAAACACTTGCTATCTTACTGTGAAATACTCTCTGCAGCTATTCTTTATTTTATCACTGTTTGTATTGCCTTTTAAAACCTATGGAAAAAAAGGTTTCATGGCTAGGAAACAACTCTGGGTCTTAGTTGGAAGAAAAATGCACTGAAGCCAACTGAAGCCAAAAGAAAAAGAGCACTTTTTATTCTCAGAACTACTCCTGGTCACAGGTCTTAGATAGTTTACACTTCTGCAAGACCTGAACAAGCCCTCCAGCTATTCCTGGATTTCTCTTTCTAATTTCAAAGCCTGCTCCTAACTGAAGCAAAGCGGTTTAGACTTGAAAGATTCCCACTGGTGAAGGCTGCCCTCTGTTTAGTTCCTTAAAACTTTTCTTCTCCATCATATGGGTTATGTGAATGTTACACTTGCTTGTATTTTAGAAAATCA
This sequence comes from Neomonachus schauinslandi, assembly GCF_002201575.2. NCBI lineage: Eukaryota > Metazoa > Chordata > Mammalia > Carnivora > Phocidae > Neomonachus > Neomonachus schauinslandi. The sequence continues at coordinate 86,905,590 of NC_058406.1, read as the reverse complement.
CAGAATGCTAATAACAGAACATATTTTTAGAGATTACAAAGTTAATAATTTTGAAGCAGGGGAATCACTCATTTTTACACAGAATTGACAAATACATGTTTATGTGTAAGTATCATAAGTCTGTGTGAGAGTATGTGTGTATGTATAAAAAGCAGGGTCTTTCAGATGACAAAAGAGCCCCATCCCTTCACTCTTTTTACCCACTTGGCCCCTTCAGCCAATCCTTGAGATTCCTCTGTATAACTCCCTGACAAGTCTAAACACACTTGAAACTACTTACATAATTTGATATATATCTACCTGGATAGTTTAGGAAACTGACATAAAAAAGGTGGTAAGTTACTTATTCAACATCCCAAATGCAATAACAAATGGATGGTGTATACATTCTAGGCATATTGACCATTCTGATTTTGTTGCTATTGTCCTAACTGCAGTCTACTTTGGAATACAAATCTCAATCATCTAAAATGATGGTAGAAATGTTGGATTTATGTATATGTGTGTGTATATATGGGATATATATATATATATATAATCAAAATATTAGCTTCAGGAAAGGTTTTGTGGACTGCAAATAACAGAATTTAAGCAAGTGTAAGGCAAGGAAACACTGAAATATCTCTTGTAATTCAAATAAAATAGAGTATCACAAATGACAAGAACTAGAAAATCATCAGAAAGCCAAAACCCAGGCTTTTTTCTCTTTAAGCATTATATTTTTGTTTCTAATTTATTATTTTTCCTAGTATGCATGATTTAATTCTTCTCTTTGTACCCGGATAAAACGTAAACAGAACACAGTGTCTGGTAATAGACATGCTAGTTTTTATCATAACATTTCTGCAATCTACCCCAAACCAATGCAAAATTTTCAAAAGAAAGAATCTGATTGGACTGGTTCAGATGAGATGACTTCCATTCCCAATGAATTGTAACTAGAAAGTTTGCTTAAGGTCTAAATAAGATAGTTCATGGAGAATTCATAGTTTACAGTCTGATAAAAAGTAAACATTGGGCGTGGGGGTGGAAGATGAATAGCCAGAGAACAGGATTTTTAAGGCAGTGAAAATACTCTGTATAAAATTATAATGGCTTTTCATTATACATTTTTTCAATCTATAGAATACACAACACCAAGAGTGAACCCTAAGGTAAACTATAGATTGTGGGATTATGATGTATCAATGTAGGTTTATCTTTGGTAAAAAATGTACCATTCTGGTGAGTGATGTTGGTAATGGGGGAGGCTGTACATCTGTGGGGGTAGAGGTTATATAGGAAATCTCTTAATTTTGTTATAAACCTAAAACTGCTCTAAAAAAAAGTCTTTTAAAATATAATTAAAAATAAACCATACATCTTCATTATCATCTTCATTCACCATCAGAGGTATACCCATAATTAGGGGTAATCCTTCTAACTCTAACTTATGTGTTTATTCTAAGGTATATATGCAAACCCAGTATGCTAAATGGTTCCAGAATAGAAAAATCCAAAAGATAATACTCCAGTATCATACTCCAAAAAGTGCACTCTGCAAAACATGTTCAGAGAAATAACTCAATAATGATCAAATGTAGATAATTTCAATTTACCAAATTGATGCCAGTTACTGCTAGGATAATATGAATATGTAATCAATATTACACATAATCCCTGAGGATAGGAATTCAGTCTTTACTTTATTTTTTTTTCATACTATCTGTTATTTGGATTCTGACTCATTACAGTCTTTGGAAAAGCAGAAGTGTTTGTACTTACCCCAAAATAAGATCTGCATTTCATAAGTGTCATTGGCAATGTGCTATTTAAAAGTTGAATGTTTGCTAATTACTGGGGATGCTCACATGGTTGAGCCTGAACGTGAGAGTCAGTGTTGTTGCTCAACAAATCTCTGGGACAGTTTGAACAATTTGAAGGATAGATTTGGAGGCTCAGAGCATTTGCAGCCTAAGGCTATGGCACGAGGCAACCACATTACCTTGCCTAGAAACCACCAAACAGTTTGAAGTATCGTTCGTTGTGGGAGTAGGGGGGAGAAAGTGCTCAGAAGTGTTTGATTTTTAATTTTTCTGAGTATACAAAAGATAAAAAGTATTTAAATGCAGCATCACCATATCTGAATCAATTCAGTGTCTGTATTACAAAATCTCTTCGGGTTTTTATAAGAAAAACAGTAGTGGAAACATCAAGGGAAAAGAGTATCACTTTTTTTCACATCAGAACATCCTGAGAGTTTACAACTGAATATGTTTTTTATTTGTAATTCAGAAACACGTAGATACAGGGACAAAGACTAGCTAATGCCTTGCTTTCAAACTTAATGGCACACTTAACAAAATCACACCCAGTAAAACAGGCTATGAAGTTTTGTTCCTCTGAACTGCATGATTATTATATCTCATTAATCCATGGAGCTCAGTTGTGCTTTCTTCGTATTTGTGGCTTCAGTCTTTTCAATGAGTTGCTGGCACCATGGGCCCTGTCACCCGGGAAGCTTTCTTAAAATGATTGCAGCTTAATAGCCCTCATATTGGAATTGTTTACTGCCAACAGTTGAAATTAACTGTAGTGCCTGTTAGCCCAAGAGAAAACAAAATTTTTAAATTAAAGCCTCAGCACTTTTCATTTCTCATGGAGCCCTTACATCAAATGTATTCACAAAGAGGTGAGTAGAAGGCATTGAGCAGTTCATTTTGCAGCTAAGTTTTAAGAGGATACTATGGCTGTCTGCTTTCTGTAAGTAAGATTTCAACAGTAGCCAACAAGGACAACAGCATTAAAACTCAACCCTTCTGGTATTAATATTCAATCTGGTGTGCAATCTCCATCCTCACGGGGCAGAAGAACTTTCTTTTTTTTTTTTTTTTTAACCAAGAAAACAATGCTGGCAACTTCCTAGTGTAGAGTGAGAAAAATATGTAAGATTTGACAGGGAGAGTTAGATCTAGCTCCTCATGTTTATTACAGAAAAAAAAATGATGTGGGTTCAAGAGGCCAGTTTTATGTTCCTAGAGAGAGACATGCCAAATATCTCAAGCAGATCCTATACCATTAACTGAATGCTAGAAAAGATACAACATATTTACCTACCTTATCTCCATGGGCTCTAATTCATCGTTTCAGAGTAGGTACTATTACCTCCATTTTAGACATGAGAAAACTAAGGTGCCGAGAAGTGAAATAAATTGCTCAAAGTCAGATAGCCAACTGATGGTGCAGCTGTGACTTGAACCAAGTCCATCTCACTCTAAAGCCATAAAGCATGTATTTTCTTTTTATGTCAAACTATTTTATATCGACTTTTTCTATCAAAATAGCCATGTTTTGAAAATTCAATGAATTTGGCATTGTTATAGAATTCTAAAGGCATCACCACATATTACCAAAATCAAATTTTAGAATATTCCCATCATCTTAAAAAGAAATCTTGTGCTGAGTTAGTGTCACTCTTCATTTCCACCCTTCTTCCTAGGTAATCACGTACTTTCTATCTCTATAGATTTGCCATATAAATAAAATCATGCACTATGGATTTTTTCTTGTCTGGTTTCTCTCATTGGGCATAGTGCCCTAAGAATTTTTGAAGGTTAACTTATTTTTATTATCTCTGCCTAAATATCTCACAGAACAATATTCAAAACAGTTCAAAAACATCAGAGCTACAATCCTTTATACATGCAGTTTAATCTCTCTGGAGACTGAAAATAATGTGTAGCATTGAAATTTAAAGATAGAGTTTGTGTGTTTTTTTATCTAATTACATTAGTCATATTTAGTTGGTTATGAACTTGATTGAAATGTACTAGAGACCAATGAACCCTAGGAAAATGAGAATTAATAGGATAGAATGAGCAGAAATTAGGTAAAATATTCCTTAGGTAGTTCTTATTACCATAACATATGTAAAGGTTCCTTCTGATTATAAAATCCCATATTTCCTCAAAAGATTCTTCTTTGTTATCAAGTTTTTAAAGTTACAAAATCTAAAAAGGTATCTTCTTACATTAATTTATTTGAAATGTATGTGGGTGGGACTGAAAAAATGTAGGTGGGTGGTATTGAAAATTGACATTTATAGTTATGTCATAAGAAAAAAGGCACAAGAGCCAGAGCAATCTTGAAAAAGAAGAACAAAGTAGGAGGTATCACACTCCCTGATTTCAAACTATACACAAAGAGTAATCAGAACAGTATGGTACCGGCATAAAACAGACACACAGATCAATGGAGTAGACTAGAGAGCCCAGGAATAAATCCACACATATACACTCAATTAATCTACAACAAAGGAGGCAAGAATATAAGATGGGAAAAAGTCGGTCTCTTTAATTAACGGTGTCGGGAAAACTGAACAGCTACATGTAAAAAAAAAAAAATGAAACAGAGTGCTTTCTTAAACCACATTCAAAAATAAATGGGTTAAAGACTTGATGTCAGAGCAGAAACCATTCAATTCTTAGACGAAAACATAAGCAATGAGCGCTTTGACATTGGTCTTAGCAAAAGTTTTTTGGACTAGTCTCCTCAAGCAAAGGCAACAAAAGCTAAAATAAACAAATGAAATTATATCAAACTAAAAAAGCTTTTGCACGGTGAAGGAAACCATCAACAAAATGAAAAGGTAACCTACTGAACAGAAGAAGATACTGGAGAATCATATATACAATAAGGGGTTAGCATTCAAAATATGTAAAGAACTTACACATCTTAATATCAAAAAACCCAAACAACCCAACTTGAATAGACATTTTCCCAAAAAGACATATAGGTGTCCAACAGGTACATGAAAAGATGCTCAGTATCACTCATCAGGGAAATGGAAATCCAAACCACGAGATTATCATCTCACACCGGTCGGAAGGGCTATTATCAAAAAGATAAGAAATATATAAGTGTTGGCCAGGATGTGGATAAAAGGGAACCCTCATGCACTGTTGGTGAGAATGTAAATTGGTGCAGAAATGGAAACAGTATGGAAGTTTCTAAAAAAAATTACGAATAGAGCTACCATTTGATCCAGCAATTGCACCTCTGGGTACTTAGCCAAAGAAAATGAAAACACCAATTTAAAGAGATATAGGCACCCCTATGTTCACTGCAGCATTATTTACAATAGCCAAAATATGGCAGTAAGCTCAGTGTGTATTGAAAGATGAATGGATAAAGAAAATAAACAAAAGAGAAACAGATTCATAGATAAAGGAAACTCTTGGTTACCAAAGTGGGGAGCAGTTGGGGTCGGCGAAACAGCTGAAAGGGGTTAAGGGGTACAAATTTCCAGTTATAAAATAAATGAATCATGGTGTTTTCATGTACAGTATAAGGACTGTAGTCAATAATATTATAATAACTTTGTATGGTATTGGATGATAACTAGACTTTTATGGGGATCATTTTGTAATATATAAAAATAGCGAATCACTATGATGTACACCTGAAATAAATCTGATATCATATGTCAGTTATACTGCAACTTAAGAAAAAGGCATTATTGTTTCAGACAAAAATATTGGTTAATTGTTCTTCATTAAGAATTATGAGTAAAATGTATGGTTGCTTCTAATTCTCAATTCAGCAATACTTAAAGTATATGGAGATTGTAGTTCTGATAGCTATAGCCCAAAAGTCATGTTGTTAAATACCAAAAGATAAAAACAAAACAAAAAAAGTTACTGACAAATAAGTATAAATATTTTCCAAGGGAAAACAAACTATAAAATACAAAATAAAAAAGACATAACCATTTTCAAAATCAAGAAGAAGATCTTCACCAAAAACAAAGCAAACAAACAAAATAGGTAGAATGAGGCTTAAGGCCCCAAAGCAAACACAGGTAGCTAACAGCTAGATGCCTTCATGTTCACTGCAAGAAACTGGGACTTGACTCCTTACCAATAATATGAGGCTGAACGAAGCTGTGCCTACTGCCGAGGATTATGGGGTCCATAATGCTACAATTTAGGGAGGCACAGACACAGTCTTAAAACCAATATTGGTCAGGGGCCCTGGATTTGGGGGGAATCCTGTGGAGCTGAGTAGATTCAACTGTAAAATAACATGATAGGAGGGTGAATCTTGCTTATTCTGTAGGAAGGTGTGAGTATCAAATGAGATAAAATATTTCTTGACTTGCACAAAGGGGGTTTTCAATTCAATTTCTGATTATTGTCAGGAGCTCAGCTGAGCTGGAAGAGCTGAGCTGCCAGGCAACAAAGTAGCCAGTTAAAGCAACAAGGCAAAAATGAGAGGTACGCCTTTACTCACTTCCCAACGATATAAGCAAGACCCTAAATCCAAAGGAAGAACAGACCAACCTGAGCTACTCTCCCCCATGGAACTTTGCACTAGTCAAAGGGCAGGTGAATCAGCACGGAAGTGGAGGTGGGAGAGTTCCCATATACTGCACATCCAGTTTCCCTTATTTTTTTCCCTCACTTTTTTGAGGTGTAATTGACAAATAAAATTGTATATATTTAATGCGTACATGTGATGATCTTACATATTGTATTCTTTGTGAAATGATCAAAACAAGTAAATGAACACATCCATTACCTCACGTTACCTTGTTGTGTTGTGAAAATGCTTAAGACCTACTCTCTTAGCAAATTTCAAGTACAAAATGGAGTACTTTTAACTATCATCACTATGCTGTACATACTGAGGTTTTGACTAGAGTGTATCATGCCAAATTCTAGTAGTTATAATTCTGACTTTACCAGAAGTTCTGTTTTCATTATTTATTTAATCATCTCAAAAATGCTTGAGGAGAAAAATATGTGGTTTACTTTTTTTTTTTTGCAGGTTTTTTTTTTTTTTTTGTAGCAAAACTGAAATGGTACAGCTGAGACTCAAATCTACATATATCTTCCTCTATATACATATTTTTAACAAATATAAAATAGCTTCCTCCTAAGTCGAAACAGCCTCAGCTTTTTGTATAACTGCCAAGTTTTTTCTCCTCCTTTTTAGAGGATACTGTATTTGCAACTACAACCTGGAGAGAAAATGGGAGAAGATGCAGAATTGTGTGATAACAGCCCTGGGTGTCAGAGCAAAGTTGTTCTCCGGTGAGATTCATGATGGGCACACAACCCAGCAAAACGAGGGAGCTCATCCATTCATTTATGCATTCTTGACTATTTATTAGTTGCAAACTAAGCATCATCTTGAGTGTCAGAAAAGTGTGAAGAGTGACTAAGCCATCACTTATCCCAGATGTGCCTCAAAATATTTAAAGCTGTGCATGTCTGTCTAATTACTTTCTTCTAGTCTTCAGGGCTGCAGTACCATTTTTCTAAATAATTAATTTGTAAAGAGAAAATATTATATTTTATTTTCAATATTAGGGAGAAGGGTTTATTAGGAGAGCTAGTAAGCCTAGATAAATAAACACTTTGTGTTTTAATATACATAAGGACCATTGAAATAGAAAATGGCTTGCTACAGAACACTGACTGTTGCAATTATATTAAGCAAGGTTTTTCCTGTTTCCTTAAAGCATCTTAAAAGATTCTGGATCCTATTTATGTAAGCTGTTGCATAAAGGAGAAACGTATACATTGTTTATTAGAATGATGCATGTCTTCTTCCTTGTGTATTTGTAGAGAAAATGTTCACAGTCAACCCAGTGTATTATAATTTTTTCTACCCAGAAGAAAGTTTAAAGACAAGAAAAACTCAGATTAATGACCCCCAAACAAAGAACACCCCTAAACAGGCCCTGAAAAACTTACACAGATTTCAACAGTTCACTTTGAGTTTAAGGAGCCTGATACCTAGTTAAAAACTCTGTGTGTGATTTTTCAGGACTGACCCTAGACTAGTACAAAGGATTTACTAGCAGGCTTCAGCGGGGGAAGCTGCACATCCTCACACAAGATGTGGTGCACAGCCAGCACATTAGAGTCTCTTAGAGAGTCAGAGTCAAGGACATAGGCCCTTCTGTGAATTTGCATATCCACATATTAGCACTCTGCCCATGCACTTTCGTTCCTATGTCTCATTATCTGGGACCTCCAGAGGTCTCCTTATAAGGTGGGGGGAAGAGAGGAAATATTGAAGATACTTTTCTCCTCTCTAAATCAGGACTCAGTACTTCCCCTCTCCAAGCCCTCTCCTGTTCCCTATTCCCCTCCCTCCCATTGCCCCATGGTACATAAAACTGCGAGTCTTTTGTTCAGAATTCCCTGGGCAGTGAGAGGACCCCTACATCTGTGCTGATCCCCCTGACCCTCACTTATGCACCAGTTCATGTTCACGGGGGTGGGGGAGATGGAAGAGGGCAAGCAGGCACAATCTCTGGTTTTAGCTCTTGTTTATACAATCACAGTAAGTTATTAAAGGTTTGGTTATTACTTTCATTTTGGATTTGTTGCTTTGATCAGCTACTTGAATGCCTGAAAATTTAGCTCTTTCCAGCTCAGCTGAGCTCCTCACAAAGTTATGTATGTGTTCTTCAGAGGTTTTAAAGTCTTTCTAAAAGGAACAATCACTGATGTAAGTTTTCTGTTTCCATCGACCACATATTTATAGAGCACACCCTGTGGCTGGCACCCTGCTAAGTGATGGACCCCAAAACAGAAGAAGCCAGAGTCCCTATTTGGGAATTGGAAAAGCCAGTTTTCCCAACTTGGGAAAGTAGAGAAAAGTGGAGAAAAGACCTCCCAAGGAGGAGTTGCTTATAAACTTTGGAGACAACTTTGCAAGAAAATGTAACAAAGAAGTAAAGTCAGATAAACATAAAGGGAATACAGTGTTATTTCATAATTAGGACTGGGATACCTTTACCCAGAGAATGTTCTGCACATAGGTGAAACAGATGCTGTCATTCATGGGTAAAAAAGTCAAAGGCAGACTTCTGCCCTTCTGCTCCAATGCAGATTACACTATCTCCATGGATTGCCTGACTTCTGACTTGAAGTGTTTCTATAAAAATACAGATGTTCGGGCGCCTGGGTGGCTCAGTTGGTTGAGCGACTGCCTTCAGCTCAGGTCATGATCCTGGAGTCCCGGGATCAAGTCCCGCATCAGGCTCCCTGCTCAGCAGGGGGTCTGCTTCTCCCTCTGACCCTCTTCCCTCTCGTGCTCTCTGTCTCTCATTCTCTCTCTCTCAAATAAATAAAATCTTAAAAAAAAAATACAGATGTTCTTCACTGTGATTATGTCAGTGAGGCTGATCTTACTAGAATGTGTGTAATTAGCCTTCATTTTATTTAATGTGCAGACATGTTTAATCAAATTAATACTAGTTGAGTTAAGATAAAAGACTAAAACAATCTTATGGTGAGGAGAAGAGGATATCTGGATATAATGCTAGGTGACTGTAGAAAGCTAGCTTGGATGGAGAGGGGCAAGGGAGCCAGCACTCGGCCATTGTCATCTGGAGATAAGTCAGGAAGCAGCAGGAAAGGATAGGAGGCATACATAGGGAGGAGAGAGAAACCAAAGGGAATTCATTACCCTACAATTTTAATAGTCCCTGCACTGTTTGCAGCAAATAACGTGGATGCAAAATGCCAGTTACTATGGGGCTGAAATCTAAAAGAGTCACAGTATGTTCACAGGGGTTCAGTTACTCAATGTCAAGTTTGCTCTAGTGGTTACTTACATTTATATGCTACACATGAATATATGAATATTTTATAGGTATGTATTTATATATGTATGTGTATATATATATGTATACACACACACACACACATTTACACATAAATATTTAATTATAAGTGACCATAAGGCTTACAATGAGAGCCACCCCAAAATAGCAATATCATACTGGTGCCTTGTTTTCCTTACTTATAAGGCAAACTCTCTAACTGATGAGTCATAACCTGCTAGAATGCTCAGACTAATACAGTCCAAGACATTTTTCCGGAGTTATGTGTTTGGGTGCTCACATTGCTGACACACACAATTCTTGTTACATCTGGTGTATACCAGCTCTCCCAGACACCCTGTCAAAATAATGAGATGGTGAAAATGCAAAGTGTGCATCTCAGTGTTCAAGACCCATATCTGACACTTGGGCTTTGCATGTGTCACAGAAAGGATATGTCCAAGGAATGATTTTGATTTGACAGAAGTCTTCCACCTGCTTACCCATCACAACTTCAAAAATCCAAGTCCGCTCTAATGATATATTTAAAACTTCTAGGTCAAAGAATACAATTTGGGTTTATCTGCATGTGGACTATACGTAAGTGACCACAATTTACCTAATAGACAATGTAATTTAAATAACAGTAAGACATAGAGGAAGATTTTCAGCCATTAAAGCACATTTGCAGAGGTATTACAAATCATAATACCAGATGCCAGATTTTTACTATCTCAGATTCTCACTCTTAAGAAATAAATTTCCATATAATCCAAAAATATTTAGGTTCATACAGAGTTATGTTTATGCTGAAGGTGAGTGCATCACATTTCTTTTAATAAACGGCTAAATTTTTCTTGTTTCCTTACTTCTTTCTTAACCAGCTTTAACAAAGAACTATACAGTCCACACTGCTTCCTTCTTCTAGAAGAAATGAAAATGTCTCTCGTGTTGTTCCAAGTGATTCCCGCACCTGTTCTGAATTCCTCCTGCTTCTCTCATGATTTTCTTCCAACAAATTATTTTACTCTCCCACATCTTTACAGCCTATAGAAGTACTTACATACAGACACGAGGTCTTTAGGAAGTCTTTTACAATTGATTTAAGTCTTCCCAAACTTCTTGAGTCAGAAATCTATATACTCTTGGGGCGCCTGGGTGGCTCAGTTGGTTAAGTGTCTGACTCTTGATTTCAGCTGAGGTCATGATCTCAGGGTCTTGAGATGGAGCCCGGTTTTGGGCTCCACGCTCAGCGGGGAGTCTGCTTCCCCTCTCCTTTTGCCCCTCTCCCTAAAAAATAAGCTTTAAAAATCTTAAAAAGAAAGAAATATATTTCCTCTTTCTTGGTCTACACCTGCTCACTATACTTTCAAAACTGTCTTTTTAAAAAACTTCATTATATTCCTAGCACTTTGATTGCTTTCTTGATAGCTACTTCGTCATATCCAACATTTTAAAAGATTTCTCACACTTTTAAGATTTTTCTTGACATTTAATGGCATTGCAGGCACATCTCAGTCTTTCAAAAGTAATATTTATTTTGCCTTTCCACCTCTTTACTAGATTATGTGGATTCTCCAGTCTTTTAGGTTGATTCCCTTTATTTATTATCAGTAAGGGACTGAGTCACTGTTACCACTCCAGCTCTGACCATTGAAATGGGCCAGTTTATCTGTGCCTATTTTTAGTAAAAAAATATCCAATCGTGGGCCATTTGTGCTCTTTCTATGTCTCTCCAGATGATCTTATCATTCATTCACTCCAAGCATTGGAACATATTTCTGCCTCCCCCCCCTTCTCCATGCCCTGGTACGCTGGCTCACCAGCTCCATTTCAAGCCATACCATTTGGGTTACCAACGTTAGTATCCTTACTTAACTCTCAGATTGTTTATTTTCTCAAGTTTTGGCTCACACCCAGATGCAGACAAGCCACTCTTCTTACATAGACTTGGTTTCAAAGATCAAGAAAGTGAGACATTTTTGAACACTGAACCCCAGAACAGTGATATTCATCTACCCTAAATGAAGACCACAGGATCTATATGCCTACTTTACTACTTATTAATATGAGGTCTTAAAGAAGTTCCACAATATTTCTGATAAATCAGCTGCTAATCTTACTGTGCTTTGCTGCACAAATTGTTTTACTCTTGTTGCTTCCAAGATTTTCTGTTTGTCTCTGTCTCTCAACAGTTTGTGCTGTCTAGTTGCAGATCTGTTATGTTATCCTCTACGGGGTTTGCTGATTTTCTTAGATGTGTACATTAAGGTTTTTTTCAAATTTAGAAAGTTTTCAGTCATTATTTCTTCAAATATTTTTCTGCACTTCTCTTTCTCTCTTCTCTTCTAGTCTAGTCCATTATGGGTGTGTTGCCATGCTTCCTGGTGTCCCGCAGCTCTCTGAGAAACGATTCATCTTCATTTTTTCTCTCTTCTTCAGATTGTATAACTGCTTCTGGGCTATCCTCAAGTTTACTCATTATTTCTTCTGCCAGCTGAAATCTGCTGTTGAGCCCCTACAGTGAATTTTTTTACTTTAGGTATTGAACTTTTCAACTTTAGAATTTTCATTTGGTTCTTTTGAACATAATTTTTATCTCTTGCTGACTTCATTGATTTCTTGAGTCACTGTCATCAAACTTTCCTTTAAATCTTAAACATGGTTTTCTTTGAATATATTCATAGAACTTTGTACTACACTAGTACTCTGTTACTTGTACTTTGAACATATTTATAATAGATGCTTTGGTTTCCTGCTGAGTCTAACATCCAGGCTTCTTCTGAATAGTTTTTCAAAAACAAACACATATTTAGCTAAAAAAAGGGATTGCAGAGATGACTGAGCATATAGTTATCTATGTTAAGGATTGAGATATATGAATAGTGTGTTTGTGGGGCAACCTTTTTTTTAAACCAGTTTAGGGATTTTTTTTTCTCAGCACATTTTTATGTATTAGGTTTCCTTTTGTGTACCATTAAAAGTATCAGAAGAAACAGAAAATTTTTAATCTCCTTCACAAAACTTCCTATGACTCCTTCTACTCTTTTGCCATTCTATGCTGTAAGTAGTGTTATAATCAAACATTATATGGATTTGTATATACCCACAGTTTCTAGATACCTTAATTTGGATCACAGAGACATATAATTGAAAATAAGAAACAAATTGAAAATAAGAAACAAATTGAAAAAAAAATGTGTAATGAAGGCTTTATATATTACAAATAATTAAGTATAAGCCATTTTTTTCTGGAACTTACCTTATCTGACACCTTCTCCATAACAATTCAGGAAGTCTGTTCTTCAAATGTGCTTCATTACATACTGATGAACACCATTACATTCCATCCTCTGGTCCACTGCATACCTTCAAATACAAAAGTTATAATCTATTCTCAGAATCATTTTTCCCCAAGGCCAAAATTTTGTTTGTGCCTCAGTTTATCTATTTTTTAGGGTAGGTACTCTCCTAGGAATTTCTTCATCAATTAATTTCTGATAAGTTAGTCCTATAATTTTTTTCCAAACTCTGAATCCAATTAGTGGTTATCTCATTTTCAAATTAAAACTCCCTATCACATAGGTCTTATTATATTTTCATATTTAAGTTTTTTTTAACCTCAATTTCTAGGTTAGTAGTAGAATTGCAAGATACTTGAATTTGAAATAGTGAGCATTTTTAAAGCATCTTTTACATTTAAGGCATCTTTTCTTACACTTAAAGAATCTTTTATATTTAAAGAATGTAAATTGAGCTACAGGAATAGATAGGATGGGAGAAGTTTCCAAACAATGTGGACTTATTTACTGGCTATAGTGAGTACTTAATACATTTGATTATTTTAAATTTAAAGAGCAATCTTGACTCCACTATTAACATTTTGTATATTTCTTTCCAAGAACTGTTTTCATTAATGCATATGTATGTGTATATATGTATATATGTGTGTATATGTGTGTGTGTTTATGCTTATATACATAAATTTATATTTATGTAATTGAGAATAAGATGACATATATAGCTTTATATCTTTGCAGTTTCATCTGATTTGTGCCTTCAGTATTTTACTTATTAGCATTAAATATTAACCAAGGGATGCCTGGGTGGCTCAGTCGTTAAGTGTCTGCTTTGGGCTCATATCATGATCCCAGGGATCCTGGGATCGAGCCCCACATCGGGCTCCCTGCTCCGCGGGAAGCCTGCTTCTCCCTCTCCCACTCCCCCTGCTTGTGTTCCCTCTCTCGCTGTGTCTCTCTCTGTCAAGTACATAAATAAAATCTTAAAAAAAAAAATAAATAAATAAATAAATAAATATTAACCAAAATTTGATTTCCAATTAATATGTTAACTATTCATATATGCAGTACATTAGTCAAATACTTCCACATTGTTCACTATTAGTTTTATTTTTCCTTTAGAATTTTCGTTCACATAAAATGAAACAAACCTTTGAAACAAACCTCAGCTTGTATCTCTATTATTTCTAGCACTACTTCTAGGGAAAAGTCTTGAATGGGTAGTTAAGGGCTGAATAAAGTTTTCTAATACATAATTCAAATTTGGTCAGGTAATATTTTATACTACCAAAAATATTATGCAGGGACTCATCCTCTCCTAGTTCTCCAAGATGTTTGGTTTTTACATAATAAAAAAAATAAAAACAACAAAACAGCTCTACATTTTTTACACTTGGATTAATTTTTGTTTTCTCAAATCAACTCTGTATTCTCCATGAAAAGCATGAGCCCAAGAGGTGAAGAGTAAGAAATTAAAGTTCAGATTATTAGTATTGCTTTCCAAAAAGCCATTTAAAATTCTCTGCTATTTGTGTTTATATTAGGAAACATCCTTTTTAAATGTCAGTGAGCATGCTTTCCAAATGCATTTCCTTAAGCATCCTTATTAATATTTCTCATCTTATTTTAATAAAACATATCTAATCAAGATGTTTTATATTTAATCTAAATATTGTATATAAATCAAAATATATTAATCATGTGCATGCAATCAGAACATAGAAATTTTAGAGCTACATAACTATTGATTTATTGAGATATGTCAGCCACTAAAAGCAGCAAGTAATGAGATGAGTACAAATAATTTATGCTGGGTAAATTCTAATCATATTTCTTAGAAATTATTGTGTGGGTAAATGAACATGCACAACTATGACCAACTAATCTTTTTAACCAGAACGGTCTCAGACGTATTTAAAATACTGAAATTTTATTTAAAATAATATTTATAGTCCTTCCTTAAGAAAACATATTTTAAATATTTTGGTTTCATTGCCAAAGGGGGAAAAAACAAACTCATCGAGTGAAATTATTTTAATTATCATCCTATTTTGCTGTTAAAATGGCAAGAGACATATTAAGTTTAACCAATACCATAAAAGAAGATATCATTTTTTGACTATAGAAAAATATTTTTTAGGTCTTATCTTTTTTTCTTGGGTAGGAATGGGACATCATTTTGGGGGAGCAATTTCTAACTACAGTTATATTCATATATTTCTAACTACAGAATAATATATATTCATATATATTATATATATATAGCCAAACATATACCATGTAACATATCTTTTATACATATATATTTATGATAAATACATCTATCTCTTATGAAACTTAAGAAAGTGGCAAAAAAAATAGAAAATGTTGATTGAAGGCAAATTATCTTGCATTTTATCATAACATATAATTTAAAATCCCTATTTTAGGGCCTAAATCAACATTTTGAGTTTTAATTGATGTTAAATAATATATTCTTCAGCATAGTAATATAAGCAGATTCAAATTTAATATATTTCCTAGGAAGCACATATGATTCACTCTTAGGAATATGTCTGTGAAAAATAAGAAAATTTGTGTGATTATTTAGAAATGAAAACAAAATGAATAGCAATCAAAACATGCCAATCAATTTTTTACTTTTTTAAATTTGTAGTTGCCATATGAGGTGATTAAGGTAGAATTTAAAAGACATAGATTCTATTTTTTAATTTGTAAAACATTATCTGACTTAGAAGATGGGTTAAAGTAGTAAAAATATTTGTAAAACATTATAAAGTGATTTCAACTAATATTGTGCATATATGTGTTACCAGAAAGTATATGGAATGAAGCTGTGATATGTCTCTTTTTATATTTTTTTCTTCAAGGTGAATATAAGACAAATAAGAGAAAGACTGATGTGGTAAGTGTGCATTATTTTAAGGATCATAAATTTCATTATCCTCATTTTCTGCCTCTTCTCAATCAAACATATCTTCTAGGACGCCTGGGTGGCTCAGTCGGTTAAGCGTCTGCCTTCGGCTCAGGTCATGATCCCTGGTTCCTGGGATCGAGTCCTGCATCGGGCTCCCTGCTCCGTGGGGAGCCTGCTTCTCCCTCTGCCCCTGTCTCTCTCTCTGTCTCTCATGAATAAATAAAAAAATAAAATCTTAAAAAAAACAAAACAAAAAAAACAAAAACCATATCTTCTTTGCTGTTATGATTAATTGCACAGAAACGCACAAGATTGACAGTGAATTAACCACAGTTGTAGGTTTTTCAGTTACATAAAGAAGAAACCAGACAGAACTTAAAACACTCCAACAATACATCAGACAGACAATAAAGCAAAAGCTTGTATTAACTACTATGGTATCAAGTTGATAAAGTAAAATTATTGATTGGCTGAATTTTTCAATTATTTGTTAATTATCTTTCCCTTTTGCTTAGTTTGTAATATTTTTAAAGGAATAATTTTATGATATGGCTGTGTAATCAAATAGCATGAATTTTTTGAGTGTTCATAATGACAATATTAATTTAAAGGAGTAAATAAATCTAAAAGCATGTCAGGTTTTGTGTAGCAATTCTTAGTTTTAGAGACTTTTCATACACTTTATACATGTCACAGTTCTTCAAAATGCTGTGAAATTAGGTAAGAAATTCACATAAAAATATATGAGACACAAAGATATGTATTTAATTAGGTAGAGTGAGCCTAATAGACACAATGGAAAACTCAGAAAATCTCTAAGACCAGACAATGAACACCACCTTTTATGAGAAAATACTTCTTTCTAAAATTGTTGTTTCCTTCCCAGGTACTAGGTTATATATACTTTATATGAGATCAATGGAAGGAAAGAAAGAACTATGAAATATATGTTGCTTTTTCTAATTTTATGTTAAACTGAGTGATAATAATCACAAATAATATTTTAGAGAAGTGAAAAATTTTTATGGATTGAAGTCAGTAGTGAAGTCTTTGTGGAAGAGAGAGGCACTTGATTTTTAAGAACATAGGGTGATTTGCATAAGTAAAGATCAGGGAAGTAGTGTACCAATAAAAATAAAAAATAAGTAGTGAGTACATGAGGAAGTCAGTGAAAGATCCAGTTTGGGACATCTGAGCAGTAGCGTAGAGAGAAAATATAGATCAATAGGTATATAAATGGATTAAAGATGTACTCACGATGCACTACATCTGCAGATGAAAATACCTTTATATTATGTGTAACTGATCTGATCTCCAAAGCCAACTCAGGGGGCAGTGGGAATACTAAATTTTACTTCAGTCCATTAAACACAATTATTTTATTTTATTTTATTTTTAAGATTTTATTTATTTATTTGACAGAGAGAGATACAGCAAGAGAGGGAACACAAGCAGGGGGAGTAGGAGAGGGAGGAGCAGGCTTCCCGCGGAGCGGGGAGCCTGATGTGGGGCTCGATCCCAGGACCCTGAGATCATGACCCGAGCGGAAGGCAGACGCTTAACACATTTATTTTAAAGGTTGGTCTAAGCAATGTTTATTCTCTGAGTCATATCTCTGTCTCTCTGCTCCTCTCCAGGGTGATGTGGAATATTGACTTCTATGTCCTATTAACAGCAAAAGAGAGAACCTCAGACCTCACAGAGTCCTCATGTTGCCTGATCTCTGCTATAGAGTCACTGGTTTGATTTACTCTGTGAACTGGTATCCACTAAGATATAAATGGTCTCGATCACAAGCCTTTGGCAGGGGTTTGCTGCTGAATCTGTGAATGGTGAAATCTGTGACCTCCTGTCTTTATGCAAGACTAATGTACTCCATGGCTGACTTGGCCTTGCTCTAGCTGTCACATGTTCTAGGCATTAACCAGCTCTCTCTCATGTTCCAGGCAGTCACTGCTTCCATCTCCTAGCACAGGCTGTTTCATTTGATCCTTGTCTTAGGTGGCCTCAAGCACTTCTGGTGGTTTTAATGTCTGCTATTTTCTGTATTATTAATTGGAAGCATTTGAGAAAATTTGGGTCTAATTCATGCCAAAAGAGAATTTGATGGTGACTCCTGAAAATGATTTAATAGCTGCCTTCACTCTACATCCTACACTACCAAATTAACTTTGAGATAACTATGAAGAAGCTATCCCAGGTTACCATTAAGAATGAAATGCTAGGGGCGCCTGGGTGGCTCAGTCGTTAAGCATCTGCCTTTGGCTCAGGTCGTGATCCCAGGGTCCTAGGATCGAGCCCCATATCGGGCTCCTTGCTGAGCGGGGAGTCTGCTTCTCTCTCTCCCACTCCTCCTGTTTGTGTTCATGCTCTATCTCTCTGTCTGTCAAATAAATAAATAAAATCTTTAAAAAAAAATGAAATGCTAGGGGCGCCTGAGTGGCTCGGTTGGTTAAGTGTCTGCCTCAGGCTCAGGTTGTGATCCCAGGGTCCCGGGATTGAGTCTTGGATTGGGCTCCTTGCTCCACAGGGAGCCTGCTTCTCCCTCTGCCTCTTCCTCTCTTTGTCTCTCATAAATAAATAAAATCTTAAAAAAAAAAAAGAATGAAAGCTATTTCTTTATAGATTCCGATTACACTGATGCAAAAATCTCATGTCCTCTATATTCCCTTCATTTCACCTAAAACTTTCCTTCAGCCAAAAGCAAGAGAGTGGAGAGAAGAAACACACTTATCAGTCTGTCTTTTCTAGTTCTTTTTTTTTTTTTTTTCCCCAGGGGAAAAGGGGCCAGAAAGGGCACAATAACTTCCTCCCAATTCCTATATTTTGAGGAACTTTCTTATGTAAATTTCATGTTAGCTCATTAAATTTGACCCAAATATATTAATCACAATGAGTAAATTTAGTAAGTCCACTTTTCAGGTAAAAACTTTAAAGATCATGTCTTGCTTCAAAGTTCTATTTATAATGTTAGTGTTGAGTCAGTAACTACTTCTTTTTATTTCTTTCCTAGTTTAACAGTTTTCCTGGCTTCTCTACCTATTTCCATTTCTCTCTCCCTGATTCAAAAGTAGGTAGACATCTTGAATTAGTGGCAAAAACATATACACGGAATGTAGAAGATAAAAACATAATGATATATTCAAAATATTATTCCAGTTGCAAGATTATTGCTATAAACTAGGGGAAATACATGCGGGATCTCTTCTTATTTCTTACAGTTGCATGTGAATCTACAATGATCTTAAAATAAGCTGTCTTAATTCACACGGAAAAAGCATTTAACAAAATTCAACATCCTTTCATAATAAAAACACTCAACAGACTAGGAATAGAAGAAGACTAGATCAACATAATAAAAGCCATATGTGAAAAGCCCACAACTAACATTTTTAATACTGAAGAACTGAAAGGTTTTATACAAGACAAGGATATGGCAAGAATGCCTGCTGTCACCAATTCTATTCAATATAATACTAGTAGTTCTGCCAGAGCAATTTGGCAAGAAAAAGAAATAAAAGGCATCCAAATTGGAAAGGAAAAAAAATACAATCATCTCTGTTTGCAGATGATGTGATCTTATATGTAGAAGACCCTAAAGATTCCACCAAAAAAACAAAAACTAAAACAAAACTGTCAGAACAAACGAATTCAGTAAAGTAGCAGGATTCAAAATCAGCACCCCAAAACTAGTTGCATTTCTATACACCAATAATAAAAAATTTGAAAAAGTAATTAAGAAAACAGCTCAGTAAAGAATAGTATCAAAAAGAATAAATACTCAGGAATTTACCAAGGAAGTAAAAGATTTGTACAGTGAAAACCACAAAAAAATTGCTGAAAGAAATTAAAGACACAAATAATTAGGAACATATCTCATGTTCATGGATTGGAAGACTTAATATTGCTAAGATGTCAATACTACTTAAAGCAATCTGCAGAATCAATACAATCCCTATCAAAATCCCAGTGATGATTTTGGCAGAAATAGAAAAACCCCATCATAAAATTCATATGGAATCTCAAGTAACCCTTCATGGCCCAAACTATCTTGAAAAAGCACAAACCTGGAGGACTCACGCTTTCTGATTTCAAAACCTGCTTCGAATCTACAGAAACCAAAACAGTGTGAGACTGGCATAAACACAGACAAAGACCCAAAAGAACAGAACAGAGAACCCAGAAATAAACTCTTACGTATAGAGTCAAATGATTTTTGACAAAGATACCAAGATATGCAATGAAGAAAGGACTGTCCTTCAGTAAATGGTGCTAGAAAAACTGGATATCCACATGCAAAAGAATGATGTTGGACTCTTCCCTAACAACATATACAAAAATAAACTCCAAGTGGATCAAAGACCTAAAGCTATAAACTCTTAGAGGAAAATATAGGGTAAAATTTCAGGACATTGGTTTTGGCGATGCTTTCTTGGATATGACATAAAAGGCACAGGCATCAAAATAAAGACAGATAGATTGAACTTTATGAAAAATTCTTAAAAAATTGTGCATCCAAAGACACTATCTATGAAATAAAAAGGCAGACCACACAATGGTAGAAAATATTTGCAAATTGTATATTTGGTAAAAGATTAATATCCAGAATATATAGAGAACCCCCAAATCTCAACAACAGAAACAACAATAACAAAAACAAAGAAACAAACAAAAGACAAACAAAAAGACCCCAAAAAACAGACCACCCTATTCAAAAATGGGCAAAGGAATTGAACAGAAATTTCTCTAAAGAAGGCATACAAAAGGCCAATAAGCACAACAATAGATGTTCAACATCACTAAATATTAAGGAAATGTAAGTCAAAACTAGAATGAGATCATCACCTTACACCATTAGGATGGTTCCTACCAAAAAACAGAGAACAACAAATATTGGTGAGGATGTGTAGAAATTACTGAGATAGTGAAAAGGAAGAACAATTCATAGCCATATGATCTACTATATGGTTTTTTTTAAATATTTTATTTATTTGACAGAAAGAGAGAGAGCACAAGCAGGGGGGAGCAGCAGGCAGAGGGAGAGGGAGAAGCAGGCTCTCCACCAAGCAAGGGGCTCAATGCAGGGCTCAATCCCAGGACCCCAGGATCATGACCCGAGCTGGAGCCGAAGGCAGACGCTTAACCGACTGAGCCACCCAGGCGCCCCGGGGCTATCTCGTTATATTTTAATTATTTTTATGTATGTATAAATGTATACATGTATTTTTACTTAACTGGAGAAACTGAATTTGAAATTCACTGATAATTATTGCATTTATAACTTTATATCTTTAAAAGACAAGGATAGCATGTGTAACCGTGAACGTGAAAATGTTAAAGCAACAAATTCCTGAGATGCTTCTTCCATGTTTAATAGTGTAACACAAAAGGCATCATTGCATTCATATTTCTTGCAAGGGGAAATCCATTTTAAACCAAGACTTAATTCAGATGTGTAGGATAGAAAGTAATCACTCCACTGTTTCATTATCAGGAAAACTTCACGGAGGAACACAGAAAAAGCGGGGTTAACAGGCAGAGTCTGCTAATGAAACCATAGTGGAGCTCAGAGACATAGGAAATGTTATGCAACCTGGACTGGATCGCCCGATGGAAGAACCAAGGGGCACTTGGAGATCTTGGAGGATAGGAGGTTTATTTAACGGGGGCGGGCTCAGAGGAGATTGATCTCCAAAGTTCTGAGCCCCCACCACAAACAAAGGGGGGTAATTTATACGCTTTTACTTCCGTATATTTGGCACTTTCACATGCCCCGCAGTCGGGGCAGGAGGGAAAACCCGGAAAGGCCCCGGGGCTGGGACTGGGATTCCCCTGCTGGCTCCGTTGGCTGCCTTAGAACACAGATTTCCCTTATCGGGAATATCATGGGTATGTCACTCTCACTGAATAAGCAAAGGGGCGGACATTCTCACCACTGCATTTGCAGCAGAGGAAATCTCTAGAGCAGAGCTAAAGAAAATTATACAAATAAATTAACAATGACTATATTTTAAAAGTTTGATCTTTGATTTCAGAATAGGAGAATGTGACTAAAGTGAACTAATAAAAAGGACATGGCATGCAAAAGGAACCATTGTAATTTCAAAAATGCAGAAAAAAATCCAGAAACAGTTTAACAGACACAAGAAAATGAAAGCAGAAAAAGACAATAAACTTACTTTAGGTACCATTGTTTAAGTGTTGAATAATGTTGAGAAAAATTAGAAAATATAAGAAACCTGCTACATACGATATTAATGTATTATATAGTATTAAGCTTAAGGTGTGGGAAAATAGTATATAATTCTCATATATATGCAATAAATCTCAAGTCTTCCTCTACTTTTTATATAAAGAGAACATTCACTATATTGCTACGGATCTCTAGGACCCTAATAAATGCAGATGAGATTCTAGTACCCAGAATATCCATAGGATATAGACCAAAGTTTTTAAATATTCTCTCAAAGTTTGGGATGTGGCTGAAAAGTCATTATGTTACATTTTGAACACCAGAGGTGTATTTTATAGGACTTTCCAAAGTATGTGTCATCAGAGAAGGTGCTAAAGGCTCAGCTTACAAAAAAAAAAAAAAATCCATTTATTTAACTGTGTAAAATTTCTACTGCTATAATTATTCTTTATACTTAATGCTGCATATTCATAGAAGAACCTATTTGAAAAGCAACTGTATTATTTTGGAAGAACAAACTGTAAGCCATTAATAGCCATTAACACATTTTTCCAGACTATTTTTTTAGATTAATGAGCTTTACCTTAGAAACACTAACGAGCCTGTGGAAATAGATGACAGATGGGTATGTATCTATGGGGAATATTACAAAAAAGGCAAAATTATACGTCACCTACCAGACAGAGCAATGCCTGGAAAGTCTTGAATAGCTATGGAGCAAAATGGCAAAACATGTGTCAAGGAAGAGATGAATTGGAAAAAAGATAAAAGGAAAGAAGAAACAAACACTTGACTAATTTACTAATTTTTCCTAGGACTGACTCTATCTTATTTATCCGTGTTTTGGGGGTACCTCATTCCTTGAGTGTTAGCTTATGGAGTTATGTGAAATCTTTAAAAAAATAAAAAAAATTCATAGAAACAAAGATCAGATTTGTGGTTGCCAGAGGTGGGGACTGGGGGGTCTCCGGGGAATTGGTTGAAAGTGGTGAAAAGGTACAAAAATCTAGTTATAAGATAAATTAGTTCGGGGCATGTAACGTACAACACAATGACTGTAGTTAACAATATTGTGCTGTATATTTGAAAGTTGCTAAGACAGTAGATCTTGAAGTTCTCACCACAAGAAAAAAAAAATTGTTAACCATTTTAGGTGATGGATGTAACCAAACTTATGGTAGTAATCATTTTGCAATATATACCTATAAGAAATCATTATGCTGTGCACCTTAAATTTACACAGTGTTATATGTCAATTATATTTCAATAAAACTGGAAAAAAGTAAGAAGTGAAACGCTATCATGTTTTTTTTTAACACCCATCTTAATTCATTTTGATCACCTTTCTACACCTGTTATATATTGTCACTTCTAAAAATACAGTTTTAAACAACAAAGGTATATAGGCTGGTCCTATGAAAAACCCATTAGGAAGAGCATGTACTGTACCTTTTAAAAAGTTATTTCTGCTGTGAGAGTATGTAGCTTAAACAGATTCACTTTGGAAGTCTGTGTTACATTACTAGTGGCAAGAGCTGTTATTGCAAAACAGTTGAAACAACAGCAATCAGATCTTTTACTCAGTGTTTGCTATGCAAGCCAAGCACATAGGGCAAGGTTATATAGGTGTCCTTTCTGACTTCTGAAAGCTATTTCAAAAGTTGTTTCTCTTTTTCTGGTATGTGAAGCCTTGAGAATTTGCGTCCTAGTGCTTTTGACACCAAACTAAACCAACATTACAAGGAAGTGAATTCATCTTTCATCACTCGTTAAGATGAGCTTAAATTGAATCTACTGGGTATTTGCTATAAATACATAATAGGTTATAGTTGAAAACAGAATAATTTATCCCTTTTTACTCATTTTAGACTTCCCAACTATATTTAGCTAATAAAGACATGTTTGTAAGATTTTAAAAGAATGATTAAAAAACCAAAAAATCGGGGTGCCTGGGTGGCTCAGTCAGTTAAACGGCTGCCTTCGGCTCAGGTCATGATCCCAGGGTCCTGGGATCAAGCCCCGCATCAGGCTCCCTGTTCAGCGGAGAGCCTGCTTCTCCCTCTCCCTCTGCCTGCCTCTCTGCCTACTTGTGCTCTCTATCTCTCTGTCAAATAAATAAATAAAATCTTAAAAAAAAAAAATCTGGGAGTTAAAGCTATTTATTAAATGAAAATCCACAAGGGGAGTTGAAATAAAAATTCAACTCAAAAAAGATAATATTTCATCTCAGCAGGTATTTTCTTTTTTTTTAAAGATTTTATTTATTTGACAGAGAGGCACAGGGAGAGAGAGGGAACACAAGCAGGGGGAGTGGGAGAGGGAGAAGCAGACTTCCCGTGGAGCAGGGAGCCTCATGCGGGGCTCGATCCCAGGACTCTGGGATCATGACCTGAGCCAAAGGCAGACGCTTAACGACTGAGCCACCCAGGCGCCCCATCAGCAGGTATTTTCATTTTTATAAAATGAATTAATCAAGTTGATGTCCTTTTTTTAATGTGCTGGGACTAAATGTTCTGTTTTATTATAATCCTGAGAACAAGAGTCTTAATGCTTTCATTAATTTCTAGAAAAAATACATTTAATCAAAAGTTTATATGTTGCTATGTTATATGGCAGCACTAAAAAAAAAAAAAAGAAAATTATCAAATAAAGTTGTACATGAAAAATATATATAACAAAAAAAGTCTCAAAATATCTTATTCATTTGAGGTAAAGAAGATGGAAAGATATAAAAAGAAAAGAGTATTTAAATTTTGAATGTCAGAAACAGAAATCATTTTTTAAATTTCTATTTTAATAATATAGCCATTTGCTTGAAAGCTTTATAACTTGTGCTTAAATATTCTAATCTCATTTAATTTTCATTATAAAGCCCCTTGAATTATAACACAAACTAGTACGTCTATTTTGTTCAGGCTCCCTTCTTAAACTTCTCCCTTGAGAAAACAAAAATAATAACAGAACCCAGTGGTATATACTTATGGGAAAAACTTGAGTTTTTCTTTCTTTTGAAATGTATTTTTCACAAGTTTTACAAAGCTTGTGAAGTGGCTGTCATTTGAACTGTGTTTCTTTATCCTTTGGTATTGGTGCCTGGAGAAAGAGCGTCAAAAGAATGATAAAAAATAAAAGACTCTCCCGAAGATTTGATATCTTTAAATACCCCCAATTCTCTTAAGGCTACAAATTATAGTTTCAGTATGCAGTCACTGTCTTCTACTCTCATAAATGTCCTCAGTATTGAGATACTGAATGTAAATGCAAAGTTTCAAATTGTGTTCTTAAGTTTTTTTTCATAGCTTGTATGGACTGTGCCATCTTTTTGCTGCATTACATAGTAGCCACCAACATTTTTAGGATTTGTAATTAAATATTAAAATTATATTTTTTTAATGAAAAGAGACATGTTCCATCATCCGTAGTGCTTACAAACAACTCGTTATATTTAAGAGGGAATAATGGTTAATATATTGAAATGTTGTGCTTCTCTTCACCCTCAAATTGATACATTTATCTTAGGTAATAGATCACTTTAGAAATAAACATTTTAAACATATTACAAACTTTTAAACCATGTTTGACCAATTCCAGTACCTTTAGCATATAGGTAGGTAAAAACTGGGTGCAGAAATAATTGAAAATGAAAGCAATGATATTTAAGTGTGGCAGCATCATTCAGAGATTGGCATTAGCAGTGACAGTCTAGTGGTAAGTGGGAGTCAAAGGTCTCACGCAAGCAGCTGCAAGGACTGCATTTGTTTTTTTTAAGATTTATTTATTTATTTTAGAGAGAGAGAGTGGGAGGGGCAGGGAGACTGACAGAGAATCTCAAGCAGACTCCCTGCTGAGCATGGAGCCTGAAGCAGGGCTGGATCTCATGCCCCTGATATCAGGGCCTGAGCTAAAACCAAGAGTAGAATGCTTAACCCGGGTGCCCCGCAATGACTGCTTTCTACTCTGGATATGGATCCCTTTCTCTTTGGGGCTTGCTGTTGTTTGTGCTTGTTATTTATTTATTGACTTGGATGGACTAATTCAGTGGTATATACTTATGGGTACATAAGTTTATTTTCCCCACAGTGTAAAACCTCTGATACCAATCCTCAAAGAGTTCAG
The DNA here is from genome assembly GCF_002201575.2 of Neomonachus schauinslandi. Taxonomy (NCBI): domain Eukaryota; kingdom Metazoa; phylum Chordata; class Mammalia; order Carnivora; family Phocidae; genus Neomonachus; species Neomonachus schauinslandi. The sequence continues at coordinate 86,879,464 of NC_058406.1, read as the reverse complement.
TCTTGAGCATATACACACTAACCATGGAATGACAGTGGTTTTAGCAAAGCTTTGTCTCTTTCCTTGATCTTCTGCTATGTTGTCTGCTTCTGTTAGGATCACGTTAGCCTCCACTAATTGCCAGCTGAGCACTCTGTTGTTTTTGATGTAATTGTTGGACCTGAGTTAAAATTAGGTCCCTTTGCATGCGTATTTTGAGGTCAATTTTTGTTCTGACCACAGGCAGCCCTTTTTAGCTGTCTCTTTTCCTAGTTCTCTCTGGTAAAGTAGCTGGCTTGTGATTAATTTGTTGCTGTCAGGAAACTACCAGCTTTATCTTAATGGCTTAGCATGAAAATCTCTATTTTTTTTTCTTTCTTTATAGCATCCTTAGGCTTAAACTTTCCCAAACTATGTCCCAAATAAAGACAGTTCCCTTGAGGAGACCTTTGGTGTTCTGCATTCTTATAGCTTGCCTCTCTCCCCGAGTAAAAATCTCTGAGTTTCTGTTCTGAAGCTGGGGGTATGGGCCATGGCCGACTTCTCTTGGAATGACTGTCTGGTTTAAGCAGGGTGTTAAACAGAGGTGGTTAACCCTGGTCTTCTCCCCCTGTTTCTGTCAGGGAAGAGTCTCTACAATATAAGAGAGCTGAGGGGTGGGGGGACTGAGGCCAAAGTATTCACCCCTGACACATCTGGGAAAGGCTGCTCACCCTACAAACTGGGGCAAAGTGGAAGAAAAGAGTCCCTAATTTATCAGTTGCACTTGACTGAAGTTTAGCCTCTGCAATTTCACCCTCCTGCAGTTAGCCAATGGCAGGAAGGATGGAAAATCCTGGCAGTCTGACCCTCCCACAGCCCTTAACTAGGAGAGGGGGGAAGACATGGGCTCCAAATGCCATGAGGTCTAAGTAGAGATTTTTTTTTTTAAGATTTTATATATTTATTTGACAGAAAGAGACACAGCGAGAGAGGGAACACAAGCAGGGGGAGTGGGAGAGGGAGAAGCAGGCTCCCCGCTGAGCAGGAGCCTGATGTGGGGCTTGATCCCAGGGTCCTGGGATCATGACCTGAGCCAAAGGCAGGTGCTTAACGATTGAGCCACCTAGGCACCCAAGATTTTTGAAAACAGTTTATTTATTTTCTGTATGTTCTTAGGATAATTTGCAGAAACTTTAAATGGTCACTTATTTTGTAATTTTTATCTGTCATGGTTATTTTGCTGAGATGAGGGCCATAGAGCTCCGCACACAGCTGTTCTGGAGCAGAGCTCCCTCCAAAGCAGTTTTTATCACAGGACACTAATTCTTTGTAATTCTGAAAAATACCAAAAGTTTGAAAGAAATGCTCAAAAATATAGCTCAAATTGTCGTATATTTCTTGACATGTTTAGAAGGCATGTTATGAACATATATGATTGTGCTTATCAAGGAAAAATGAAATATAATCCCTCAATTTGTCACTGAAGTATTTGACAGGCATTTCTATTGCTTCAAATTTAGTTCTGAAATGAACTACTTGCACCAAAATCTTGATATTTTTAGTATGGGTCCAGAAAATATTGATGTTAATATTTAAAAAAATCTGTCTGCATTATGATAGTAGTCATATATAAACGGTCTTCTATAACATTCTGATTATTTTCCATATGTTGCTTTTTGACTTAGTTTATCACAGGTATTTTCTCTAGAACTGTATCACCTTGAAGTAGTTTGACATGCCATCGCCAAATACGTCACTTTGATATATTGGTAATTTTGAGCTGAAGGCTCCTGAAAAACAGTAAATGCAGGGAGAAGCTTTCTCTGAACTCCCCTGATCTTCCTGAAAAACAGATTCTCCAAAGAGAATTCAATTGCCTTAAATCCCCTCCCCAGGATTTCATCTACCAGAGAAGACCGACTCTTATCTCAGAAGAGACTAGAAACACACAGGGCACCCAGACAAACTTTGTCATAAACCATCATACCTCCCACCTACTCTGGAAGTTCAGGGCAGTTGTTCCTGAGAAAGCTTCTGATCTGAGAGGAACAGAAAACTTTTGAGCCAAGGATTCCTCCCCTCCCCGCCACAGATGGAGCTATCTGCCTAGGATGTCAAGGGAAGTCAGGGTGTGAAGTTAGTTAGTTAGTTAGTTGTTAGTTATTTTGTTTCTTGTTCAAAGCCGCCTACACCTATGGTGTAGGGGAGGGGCCTGCGGAGGAGTCAAAAGCTAGAGGCCCTGACCCTGTCCTCCCACCCTGCACAGTCCCGAGCTCAGGTGAAGCACTTACCCCTCTATTTTGTGAATTTGCTTTTTATTTAATGCTGTGGGTGTGTGTGGCACGGGAGGTAAGTGGCAATCTGGCCTCTGCCTCCTTTTCCCTTTCCCCCAAAAGTGAGCCCCAAGCTGGCCTCTGCTGGCCTGGCACACAGAGCCACATCCGCTGCTTCCTCTCTGCACCAGTCTGGGCTCTCCAATGTCACCCTGATTTGTTCTGTTTAAAAAAGTGTGTGTGTGGGAGGGTGGGGGGCAGCACTCCAACAGCCTGGGATTTGTCTGCTTCAACAGTACTCCCATGGAACGAGCCGACGACTCCCCTTCTTCCAGACTCTGACCAGCCGCTGAGCAGCCTCCAACCTCCTTTCCAGTCACAACCTCGGACCCTCTTTTCCGCTGTCTTCTGCCTCCGGGACGGAACTAAACCCTATGGTTTGTGTTTAACTCCTTGCTACCTACCAACCATGAGCTCCCAGATTGGTCAGAACTACTCAAGGCGGAGGCTGCGTGCGCTCCGCTAGCTGGCCAACCTGCGTGTGCGGGCCTTCCACGCTTACCTCTCTTGAGGCTTCTGTGTCTCCTGGAGGATGTGGCTTTGCAGGCTGTGGGCCGCTTCTGCGAGTTGGCGAGGAGAAGCGAATGGCCCAGAGTCTCTCGAAGATGCAAAACCAGCATGGGGCGGGTGCGCCCTCTCTGGGAAAGCACAGAAGCCAGTCCAAGAGGAGTGCGGTAAAACCCTGGATGCCAAGGAAGCCGCCAGGCTCTGGCGAAGAACCTGAACCAAGCACTTTGGGATCTGCACGCCCTGAGTTATGCCGTGGAGACCGCCATCTCTGTGACTCCCTGTAGAGCCACTTCCTAGAGGAGGAGGTGAAACTCATCAGGAAGGTGGCGACCACCGGACCAACCCCCGCAGGCTGGCCCGCCCCCAGGCTGGGCTGGGAGGAGTAGCTCCTGGGAAGGTTCACCCTTTAAGCATGAGTAGGAGCCAGAACCCAACAGTCTTTGAGGGGCCCCCCGGCTCCCCTTGGTGTCAGAGCTTCTGCCCGAGCCTCTCACTGAAGCCCTTGGGGAAGCCCTCAGCCAAATGGAAACAATAAAGCTTTTTGCAGGAAAAAAAAAAAAAAAAGTTCTAGGATATTTTATTTATTTACTTGAGGGTGAGAGAGAGAGAGCACAAGCAGGGGGAGCGGCAGAGGGAGAAGCAGGCTCCCTGGTTGAGCAGGGAGTCCGATGGGGAGCTCAATCCCAGGACCCTGGGATCATGATCTGAGCTGAAGGCAGGACTTTGTAAGGCTGAGCCACCCAGGCATCCCCAAAGAGAGAGAATCTTAAGCAGACTCGGTGCAGCGCGGAGCCAATGCCCCCCTTGATCTCATCACCTTGTGATCGTGATCTGAGCTGAAATCAAGAGTTGGTGGTTTAAGTGACTTCATCCATCACCCAGGCCCCCTAAAATATGTGATTTTGAGGTAAGGATTATTTTGCATTGAAGACAATTAAGAAGATATAAGAAAAGATCCCTGCCCTCCCCTTTTCAAAGATGCCCCTCCTCACATCTCTACCAGGAAGAACAAAAGTTAATCACCCCATAAGTTAGACACTATCACCTTGGAGAAGGTACCAAAGGAATCTACAGACTTTACTAACTGGTCTATATCTCATTCCTTGGAGGCCTAAAGTGGCTTTCCTGTGTCCTGTCATTTCTCCACAAATGTATTGTTCTTTATTGATGATGCTATATAAGCGGGAATTCGAAGCCATCTCTGAGTTACTCATTTTTCCCTGGGTCTCTCCCATATCTACTTGAGGTATACATGCTAATAAACTTGTTTGTTTTCCTCTTGTTAACTTACCTTTTATTACAGGGGTCTCAGCCAAAAACTCAGAAGGGTCAAGGGAAATTATTTTCCCTCCCCTACAGAAGCTAGGATGGTAGAGGAAGTCTTTCTTCCCCTACATACCCTCTGAGTATGAAGATTATAGCTAAGGTTAAACCACAGTGGTTCTTTTTAGATGCACAAGCGTCTAACAATTACTAATCAACATGTGATTTTCCTTAAACACTAACTAAAAAAAGATGTGAAAAGTAGACCCTCTGAACGAAACCAAAACCAAACTAAATCAAACAAAAAGATACACTGGAAGAAGGACATGTGAAAATCTAGTCCTCCCTCCCTCTTCAACACACACAAAAGGCCTAAACACACACATGTATGCAGTCACCTATGTATTAAAAGAAGTAAACTTCCAGTGTGTAGCATGACATATCTCCAGAAAACTTCACTGTAATAAATATTAGTCAATTCAAGAAAACACATGATTTTAGATTTTTACTTGCCTACTTAGAAGCAGTTAAGTATTTCATTTCTTTCTCAGATCCTTTATTCACAACTTTTTAAATACATAATCTTACTGCAGGTGGAGAGTAACAGTCAATTGCAGGCAATGTATAAAAATGCTGGTAATATTAGAGTTCTGATTAAGTTACGTGCCTAACTGAAGAATAAGAAGAAACAAATTGTAACCGTTTCTGTTATTCAAACAATAGCACCAAAAACATTTTGCTGAAGTATTAGTAAATTATTCTAATGTGCTCATTTTCTAGGGCTGCCATAAGAAAGCACCACAAACTGGGTGGCTTAAACAATTTATTGCCTAAGAGTTCTGGAGGATAGATGTCTGAAATCAAAGAGTCAGCAGTTGGTTACTTCTGAATGCTGTGTGGCAGAATTTGTTCCAAGCCGTTCTCTTAGTTCTGGTGGTTTGCTGGCAATCTGTGTCACTCCTTGACACCTAGACGCATCAGTCTGATCTCTGCCTTCATCTTTACCTGGTGTTCTCCCTGTGTGCATCTATTTTAGTGTTCAAGTTTTCTTCCTTTTACAAGGACACAGTATTTGATTAGGGCCCACCCTAGTGACGTCATCTTAACTTGATCATCTGCCAAGACCTTATTTCAAGAAAAGGTCACACTCAAAGATACTGGCAGGCTGGAACGTTCAATGTCTTTAGGGGGACACAACCCATAACATGTAGGGACTTTGGCATCATTAACAAAGTGAATTTGTATGAATTATAAGAAAATAAAAAGGAAAAGAAACACAAATATACTAGTTAGATTATTGGGGCTTATGTGCCCCAATGACTCAAATTTCTTTGTAAATGTCTGTTATTAATTTATCTGTGATGCAAAAACTGTATTTTATCAATTCTAAGATGTACTTTTCCCCACATTTTAAAATGTCTTAAATCATGATGCATGTTAAAAACTTGTGAATATGGGGGCACCTGGGTGGCGCAGCCAGTTAAAGCATCTGACTCTTGGTTTGGGTTCAGGTCCTGATCTCAGGGTCCTGAGATTGAGCCCTGTGACCAGCTCTGTGCTCAGCACAGAGTCCACTTGAGATTTTCTCCCTCTGCCCCTCCCACTCATGCTCTCTCTCTCTAAAATAAATAAATAAATCTTTAAAATAAAACGTATGAATATGTGTAATTATAATTGAAAACGTTTTTCCTTTTATTAGTGATACTAAAAATGTCTTAAAATAGATAATACTGCAGATCCATGATATAACACAATGTGTTTTCTCTTATAGCATAACCAAACCTTATCACCATTATGTATAACTGTACCTATCCAGGTCAGATCTGTATTATTTCTTTGCCCAGCTTATTTTGATGACAGTTAGTACTCTTAGGGAAGAGACATATTCTTTCAACAAAGAATATGAAATTAGAAATCTCTATGTTGTGTGTCACATAATAATTTGATTGAAAATAACCTTCTGTCAACCAGGTATATGATTATTGATCATAATTAAAACCTCTAAATGCTTTAATTATACCTTTTCTCTTCTGGTCCCAAATCCCCAGTCACCTTTTACATTTTAATATTATTAAACTAGACTAAACTTCACAATGTTCAATCCCTTAGTGAACTGGTAACACCAGAATTGTCACCACAAATCAGCTTTATGTAAATTCTTCCTAAACAAGTTTGTGGATTGCTCATTTTGAAGAACTGTACTAATCACTTGAATTATGTGCACCGTGAAAGCTATATAAAATGCAAAGGTATGTAATTCTGTGTATTACAAACACATTTTTTCCAAATATTCTTCTCAAAAATATTTGATTTTCAATATTTCAAAATACTGCATTCTCCTCAGACAGATAACTTGTCTGTATCATATTAACCACAAGTTGACCATCTGCCATGTTTCAGTTTCAACTAATACTGGAATAATATTAGTATCATTTCCACAAGGACAATTCCTTTGAGAGGAAAGCTTACAACTTTCACTATATTCATCAGCATTAATGTTCATTTAGAAACACACACATGTGTTTATTTTTTCTTGTTCTGATAGATTAACATCCTAAAAGGATTGACTTATGAAAAGGTTGGGTCATGTTTAGTCAATACATTTCTCTCAGGAACACTTTGTTCTTAGTTAAGTGAAGAACAATGAGGCCAGGGTTACTCTTTTTTTTTTTTTTTAAAGATTTTATTTATTTATTTGAGAGAGAGAATGAGATAGAGCATGAGAGGGGGAGGGTCAGAGGGAGAAGCAGACTCCCTGCTGAACAGGGAGCCCGATGCGGGACTCGATCCCGGGACTCCAGGATCATGACCTGAGCCGAAGGCAGTCGCTTAACCAACTGAGCCACCCAGGCGCCCTCTATTTTTTTTCTTTATCTGTGTTTATTTGTGAAGGGTCTCACTATGGTTGACTAATGTTCCACTGTAGTATCATTTTTATTGAGGGCTGAAATTTTAATTACTCCTTTGAGTTTTAGCCTGTTGTCTTTTGGCAACTCGATGCATTTGTCTCCAGTCACTCTCTTGGACACTAATTTATAATCTGATAGTCTCCTTCCTAATTAATCCACTTGCGGAGCTTTAAATAATTAAATTACTACTAAAGTGAGGCTCTATTTATACAATATTTTTGGAGTATCTTTTTTTAAATTTTTATATAGAGGTTTTCCTTTAAGATTTATTTTAGAGAGAGAGAGAGTGAGTGTGGAGGGGCAAGAGAGAGAAGCAGACTCCCCACTGAGCGGGGAGTCTGACATAATTAGTTGAGTTGGTCTCCAACCTGGGAGTAAATGAGCCAGTGAAAATAAGCCACATATCTGCTATTAATAGCCGTATTGTAGATGGACCAGTCAGAAACAGTGTGATTCTGATTCACAGAAGAGGAGACACACACACACACATACAGACACATAGATCTAAGACCTTGTCTGCGAAGGGAGAGGGGCAGACAATAGTTTGCTTATTTAGATACTGCTTTTTGATACCAAGATGTACCCAGAGGCTTTCCTTGAAATAACCTATAAATAAACTAAAAATGGGTATAATCATGTTGTAGTCCAAGAAGGGAAATACATACTGAGCAGAACATCTGAAACATGATTATATCCTAAGGGGGTGGGAAGAAAGGGGAACTGGCAACTTATACCATTTTCTTCTCCATTTTTGCCATAAGACCCAACTAATAAATTAATTGTTTTCTTATTCTTTTTTTTTCTCTTCATGTGTATTAAACCTGAAGTTACAGTGTATAACTTATTTATATACATATATAAATATATATGTATATATATGTATATATATATACATATATATATATATCTATATCGTGGGGTTGAGAATTCAGGGATGGCAAGTTCACAGTCTGTAGGGCAAGATGGAAATTCTTGGGCAGGAGCAGATATTGCAGTCTTGAGAAAGAAGAAATTATTATTTTTTAAATTATTTTTAATTAATTTAAAAATTTTTGAGTTTAATTCGAACATATATCAATACCTTCCAGGGGTGCCTGTTTGGCTCAGTCAGAGGAGCATGTGACTCTTAATCTCTGGGTCATGATTATGAGGCCCATGTTGGGTGTAGAGATTACTTAACTAAATAAACTTCAAACAAACAAACAAACAAAAAACAACTTCCAAAGGGATGTTCAGGACCCCAAGGCTAGGTAGGAGTGTTACTAGATTATGAATGTGGTACAGTAAGCTTTGTTAATATTGCCAAAATTTCCCTCATTTGTAGTTTCCTCTCATGTTCCTTCTCTTTCCCTTTCATACCTCTCATTTGTGAGCCAAAATGATCAAAAAGGGTCACAAATCTGACCAAGGCCTTGGGAGTTCTAATAGCTGAAGATTTTCCCATCCTAGTGACTTCTTCAATGAGGAAAATCAGTTCTACATCTTCCACAGGAAAACCCCTGTTTTGTTCTAAGGTCTTTCAACTGATTAGATGAGGCCCACCAGGGTTATTGAAGATAGATCTACTTAAAGCTAACTGATTGTAGATGTCTTTCACATCCTCTAAATACCTTCACAACAGCTAGATTAATGTTTAATTAAATAACCTCATACTACAGTTTAGCCAAGTTGACACATGAAACTATCCACCACAGTTCACTCCTTGTCAACTTGGCACTCAACATATCCTTAAAACATACTTAATCTCCAAATAAGGACAATAACAAAGTCATACTTCCACCTACCATAATATACCTATCCTGTATGATGATAGGTAGAACTTGTTAACCCTTTCTCCAGAAAAGGACACAAAGTCATTGGATGAGGTTTGCTCTTCTCTTTGATAATTCTGTAACTTAAATAATATGATATGAAGTTAAGTATTATTAATACATCTTATTTTATTTTTTAAAGATTTTATTTTTTTGAAAGAGAGAGAGAGCATAAGTGGGGGGAGGGGCAGAGGGAGAGGGAGAAGCAGACTCCCCACTGAGTACGGAGCTTAACGCAGGGCTCAGTACCAGGACCCTGAGATCATGATCTGAGCCAAAGGTATGTGCTTAACTGACTGAGCCACCCAGGTGCCCCAATACATATTATTTTAGATGATAAGGAGAAAAGAGGGAACAAAAATAGTTGATAAATAAATATTTTACGCAAACATATTCATAACAAAATAAAGAAGCACTACTGATAACAATTACAGAATTATAATCCTCATTTCCTCCCTTGGTCACCGCATTGTAGTGGGTATTTATAACTACCTTCTTCACTACCCATGCCATATTCACTTTGTCTTCAATGGGTCCCTTAGCTGGTCATGACTCTGCCTAGTATAGGGACTTAAACCTTCATTACTGAAGGGTGTGGGCCATTAGTTCTCCTGCCTGGATTGGATTGCTATAGTTTTCCATTGCCTTTCATTAGAGGACATGGTAGTACTAAAAGATGTCCTAAGTGAGCTCTTTTTTTTTTTTTAAAGATTTTATTTATTTATTTGACAGAGAGAGACCCAGTGAGAGAGGGAACAGAAGCAGGGGGAGTGGGAGAGGGAGAAGCAGGCTTCCCGCTGAGCAGGGAGCCCGATGCGGGGCTCGATCCCAGGACCCTGAGACCGTGACCTGAGCCGAAGGCAGACGCTCAACGACTGAGCCACCCAGGCGCCCCATAAGTGATCTCTTATATACCAGATTTACTCTTCCTTACATCCATCGTGTAGTGACAACCCAATTTCCTCCTGACACGCGAGGTCGATCACCCAAGACAGTACTGTAATACTCCCTTCTAATCCTGATTCAGAGGCATGAGGAGCCCCGAGTGGCCAGACGGCTGTCTTAATCACCAATTCAGTGGAATCATTGTGCGTCTCTTGGGGGAAGTATTCCCCCCATTGGAACTAAGACCTCTAAACCAGCAGAATAAAAGTTTGCTAAATTTTTCCTAGTGGATCACAAGGAATAATATCGAACAGTACTGCTCCCGATTCCACCTCCTGAGTACTGGACCACAAAATCCTGACTACGGGAAAAAAAGTATTGTATATAGGATACGTATTTGGAGCTTATACAGATGGAGAATATTGCCAAGGCCTTGCCATTACCACATAGCTGATGGGTGTACCAATTTCAATTTCTTAGTTTTGGTAAGTCTTCCATGCCGCTGTAAAGTGTTAACAATAGGAAAAACTGGTTAAGTGACACTGGCTAACTATCTATACTATCTTTGCAACTCCATGTGGCCAAGTTGAAACATAAAACTAACCACCACAAAATATAAATTCTCAACTTGGCATATGAGGTAGGTGAACAAAGGGAACCTTAAGCCCTCACACCAGTCTAGAAATCGTTCTGAAGCAGAACTGTGGTATTAGCTAGACTCACTTCCAAGTGTAGGATGCATGGGGGAAATCCCCTTTCTATTCATTAGCTGTTGTGAGAACTTCAGCAAATTACTTAGTCCCTCTAGCCATCAATTATCTCATCCATAAAATGGAAGAAATAATAGTTCCTACTTCATAAGGTTGCTACATGGAAGAGAATTTAGAACACTACCTGGAACAGAATAAGCACACAATAACTTATACTAATATTACATCGTGGCATAAACATTCTAAATTTCACAAATGAAAAAATATGGAAAAACACATGATAGAGTGGAATCCATATACGCTTAGGAGTGACGCATACATTACATTTTTGCTTCCTTTCAACAACATGACTTTTATGACCTTGGACAATTACTTACTCCGTTAAAAATCAGTTTCATTGCTTCTGTAAAGCAATGTTAACAATACTGATCTTAATAGATAATTATACAAATAAAAACAAATATATTTACATCAATGGACATATAAGTATTATGGAAATATATAATAAAAATAATATTACAATATATGATTATAGGACAAATTTTATTTGTTTAACTTACTGAAAGTAGATTCTATAGCCTCTTGCATCCTCCCTTGGAAAAAATTTTATCTTAAATATGTAGTCAAATCATTAACATTACAATTTGGTTGTTATATGTTAGTATTATTTTAAGATTTAGCTTGTTCATAAATGAAATATTTTAAGGGAAAATGTCTATACACATATATGTATAATTGTAGCACTGTACATTTTAGAATTGTAGTCACATTATAATCAGTTAACCTTGTTAAGGAGATCCATTTCTTCTCACAAATAAGAGCTAGACATTTTTACTTAAACTTATGGGAACATATTTAACTAGAGAAATTACTTTGAGAATATTTCTACACAATGCATATAAAGAGCTTCTTACTGAAAAAAATTAATATGGTATAAATGGGCTTATTCCCAAGTGCATATGGTGATAAAGGACAAATTTACATTAATTTTTGGAGATAGGCAAAAGGCATGTATCATTTACTTTCCACATGGTTCATTATATAGAAATACAAATATTAATTTAAAACAGTAATACCTTTCTACATAGTATCTGAATATGCCCAAAAGAGCAATGAGATTTTTTTACCTCTTTTTTAAAAGTGTAAGTCACATTGTTACAAGGTATGTAGAAGTGCCATCAAAGTACACACATATATTAATCTCAAACACCCAATGAATATTTAACTTTGCATCCTTGATCTTATTACTGAAAACGTGCTAAGCTAAGGCAGTTATATTTTGATCATTGGTAAGGCTTTTTCCTTTTATTTTTTTTAAATCAGTAAGTTTAGGAATCTGGAGAAAAATGGGTCACTGACCATGTGGGAAGATGACTTCCTTTTTCTTTCTTTCTTCTTCTTCTTTTTTTAATAGAAAAATGATAGTGGTGGGGGTTGGGAGGGATGGGGTGGCTGGGTGATAGACATGGGGGAGGGTATGTGCTATGGTGAGTGCTTGAATTGTGTAAGACTGTTGAATCACAGACCTGTACCTCTGAAACAAGTAATACATTATATCTTAAAAAAAAAAAAAAGAAGAAGAAGAAGTTAGAAGGAAGGGAAAAATGAAGGGGGGGAAATCGGAGGGGGAGATGAACCATGAGAAACTATGGACTCTGAGAAACAAACCGAGGGTTCTGGGTGGGGGGATGGGTTAGCCTGGTGGTGAGTATTAAAGAGGGCACGTTTTGAATGGAGCACTGGGTGTTATATGCAAACAATGAATCATGGAACACTACATCAAAAACTAATGATGTAATGTATAGTGATTAACATAATAAAAGAAAAATTTTTTAAAAAGGAAAAATGATAGGACCATTTGACTCTCACCATCAAAATGTTGTCAGATCAGTTACTTCTTGCGTGTGCCCCCCTCCTATGACTAAAATACTTAATACCTGTTCTTTTCCTCTTTTCATTATATATATATATATGTATATATTTCATATATATATTGCCTCATATATGAATCTGAGGCATAGTGAATATATATGAAATATGTATGTGTATATATATACATATACATATAGATATATATATTTCACAACTAAAATCATGAAAGATGTTACTCTGCATAGCTAAATTTCAAGCAAACATCTTCCAAACCCAAATACATGATTTTATCATCATCAAAGAGAAAATGTCCTCTAAGAGCATAAATACAAGGAGAAAAACCTTATTAATCATATAGAATTCCCTCACTGTTCACAAATCTCCTCAGGAGCTTCCCAGGTTTCATCTGAAACCTGCTCCTGTGTGCAGAGGCCAGAGACAGATGGAAGAAAGAGGCAGGGCACTCCAGATCGGTAGGTGAGAATTATAATGAACAAGGGAATTTACAAGGCTTTTCTTGGGGGTCTGTCTGCAAGACGAGTAGATTTCCACACTCACCTGTCAAATCCTAAAAGTTTATATAGAGGCCTTACCTGGGTTCAGTTATGTATACTGTCCAGAGGGTCTCAATACCGTATTTCCATCTCAAGGCTGTGTCCTTGGGGCAGCCTCTGGGAGCAGAGAAGGCAAGCAGAACACATATTCCAAGGACAGGGGAGAGGGTGAGGGGCCTTCCACTTCCTGGGTTCAGCTCGCAGGTCAGCTGGCAGTCATAACCTCCCGATGACCTCTTCCAACACTCCACCCATTGTGACTGGCTCTTACAATCTCACATGCTTTCCCTTTTTTTCTGTAGTGTGCCCTGAGTGGTCAGCAAGGGGTTTCATTAGCATGGAGGAATCTCCTTTGACTGCTATCTAGCTGCACTAGAGGCAGATGCCAAAGCCACAAATAGACACATGCAAGAGGAAACACAGATTAAGACAATAATTAGCCAGGGGTGCCTGGGTCACTCAGTTGATTAAGTGTCTGACTCTTGGTTTCAGCTCAGGTCATAATCTCAGAGTCATGAGATCGAGCTTCTGTTTAAGATTCTTTCTCTCCCTTTCCTCTGCCCCCCCCCCCAAAAGACAATGTTAGCCAAATTAGTGACAACTTTTTCCACAAAAATGGAAAATTATTGGAACTGTCCATTTACTACATCCCTTAGCCTGGGAGCTGGATCACTCAGGACATGCACGTATATCCTCATTTGATATAATAATGACAACACATTAACAGGCTCATCAAGTATGAACACACACCATTCTGATTGGATAATGTCACAGGTGTCTCCTTGAGAAGCAGAAATAATGTCCAAGACCATTCTACTTTGGAGGACAGCTTTTCTTGTTAGAGATGTCTCAGTGTTCTGTAAGGATAGGCTTTGTTGGCTGTCATTCAAAGTCTTCAGGATGAATTTAGTAAGGCCTTCCAGGCCAATGGAGGGAATGGAGAGAGAAGCCAAATGATTGTACCAGTGGGAAATAGAACATGCCCCCTCTAGCCTTGAGGAGAAAGAGGTTGGCAGCTTTAGGAATTTGATCTAGTTGTGCATACCATACATGTTGGCCAGGGAGGCAGCACTGGCAGGAGATGGGGCAAGATATGTCAGACCAGAACCTTCACCTTCTCCCCTCTTTAGATGGTGCATGCTCCATTGTCAGCATAGTGCATTTTAACAGGTCAAATTTGCAGCAGGACAATGAAATCCCAGTGAAAATTGGGTAGTTCTCCCTCACCAAGGGGTGCAAAGTAATTCACACATCCCAGTGAAATATCCCATTGCAAATTCCAGTTGCTTTTCTCAGGCATTTTGGGGCTTGGCGTTCTCAACAGCATAGTTCATTGATTCTTTATGAGAGTCTGAGCAATGGCAGTTTCCTGCAATTTCCATATCTTAATGGTGTTGGGTGCCTCACAGCAGGGGTTCCCAATTTGGCATATGAGGCAATGGGCCCTATTGGCTAAGCATTCAAATATATTACAGCCTGGGAAAATACGTTAGTCCACCTGGCCAAGATGGTTTTATATATTAGTAACTTAATATTTTTCTTTTCTACCAATCCTGGTGCTTGTGAGTTATAGGGAAGATGGAACCTGCATTCAAATGTCGCATTCTTTTGCCTAGTCCTATGTATCATGACTTTTGAAATGTGACTCTAGATCACTACCCTTTTAACAAGGGTATCCATCCATATTTAGAACCCTCACTCAGAGGGAACGTGTCAATATAATCAATTTGCTAATCCTTCCCTGGTTGGGGACTCCAATGAATGGCCCCAGACTCCTTTGGCAGTTGCCTTGGATGTTGTTTAGAACATACATGTCATGCTATGACTGCATTAACCAAGTTACTATATTTCAAGGGCAGTCCAGCATCCTTGGCAATATGCCATTGCACCAGGGTATTATGGTCGCTGCTCTTTTGTATGTATCTTCTGTATCTACTGAAGGGGCAGTTGCTAGGGCTTGTACCTGAGCTAGAACAGCAGCTTCCTGATTGTCAGGGGGTGTCAATGCCTTATGAGGAGGGAAGTGGAAGACAATAAGGATTGCCTCAGGTTCTTGCGGGTGACCCCAAATGTCTCCTCACACATCCTGACCCCACAAGGGCCCAGTTGTGAATTATCTACCCCTCAGTTTCCAATTGTCCAAGCCGTAAGGTTAATTCCTTTAGAGCAATCCAACTGTCAGTGCAAAGGGCTAATGGCCAGAGCTCATAAATGATAGCCAGCCAAACCACTCTGTGTTCCTACCATTGACTATTGTTTCATTCCTTCTTGAGAGGGTCCACCTGAAGAGTGCTGTACATTGCCAGAAACTATGGTCCAATGACAGCATATCACATTTCTTCTTCCTTCCAGAGCTGGCACCAAAATCCTAGGGTCACTCTCCCCTTCTGCTGTCTCTGCCCCAGTGCCTGACCCATGCCTTCCATAGTCAGAGACATAGCTCATTCAAATGGTAGCCCTGCTTGGGGGTTGTTCAGAGCTTGAATCTGTTTCACTAGTAGTTTTGCCTTCTCAAAGGTGGCCTGCTGTTCTTGTCCCCAGTCCCACACGTGCCCTTTCTTTACCAGGTAGAATGAGGGTGAAGGCAACATGCCAGGTGGGGAATAAAAGTCTTCTAAAACCCCAGGATCTCCATAAAAGCTTGCATCTCCTTTATATTTTAAAGATTGGATAAGTTATCATGTGTCAAAGAGAGCTTCTGGGACAACATGTGTCTTGCCTGAAAGAATGACTCCAAAAACCTTATGGCAGAGCCTGGGCCTTACATTTTCTGTGGGTTCACTGCCCATCTTTTTCCTCACAGATGGACCAGCAAAGTCTCACAACATATGCAAGTCTTCAGTGTGAACATTATATCATCAATGTAATGGGTACATTTTACTGATGTGGGGAAGGAGAATAGGACAGATCTCAGGCTACCAGCCCATGACATATTGTGGGACTGTGCAGGTAGTCTTGGGGAGTCACTTCATTATTGTCCCTCCCACAAGATGGCAGATTGATCTTAGTTATTAGAAACTTGTACTGTCAAAGTCTTTTCCATGATTCCCCTTGAAGATGAACCACGTTCACAGACACACTCTTTGCCAAAGCATCAGAGTAAAATAATAACTGTCTACAAATGACAAAATACTCAAAAATGGCCATGGTTAAAGAGATGATAAGAGTTTATAATAATGTGATTGACAAGGGAACTTGGTTATTTCTGCAACATACATTTTTAAATTATGGCTGATAACCTTATACTATAATATATAAGATTTTTAGGAATTTTACAAAAATGAAATGGAATGAGTCCAGTTCCTGGGTCAACTGGTAGTCATGTTTTCTCAATGACCTACCCCACACTGACTAAAAAACAAAAGGATTAATAACACAGCCTTTAACCATAAAAATATGTTTTGGAACACATGTATTTGGTATTTAGTTAAGCATTGAGGTAGAGTGCTAATGATAGAGAAACAAATGATAATAGAATCAATAGCTGTTACTCATGGTAATGCTTTTGAAAGGATTTATAATAATATACAAAGATTAGATAGAAACACACGTATCCAGAAAAGCATACAAAATTACAATCATGTTAAACTAAAACAACAGTGTTTCTGTGTCTTTGCTCAGAGGAAACAGAGATAACCATGCCTATAGAAAATTAGGAAGCAGAAGGAAGCAGGAGGTTATTGCTTGCATACATTGGGAAAGGGAGAAGTTCACATAGAAGGAAAATTTGTAGTATATATAACTTTTTAAAGAATAGTTAGTAGAGCTGGGGCTTTCCATGAAGGCTAGTTTAAGTTATATAAACTATCCTTTATGAAACCAGAGTGGGAACTCTTCTAAGATTGATAAATCACTTACCACATTTTGTTCTTTTTAACCAAAGAATAGTGTTTAAAGTGCGAGAGAGCGGGGCGCCTGGGTGGCTCAGTTGGTTAAGCGGCTGCCTTCGGCTCAGGTCATGATCCTGGAGTCCCAGGATCGAGTCCCACATCGGGCTCCCTGCTCAGTGGGGAGTCTGCTTCTCCCTCTGACCCTCCCCCGTCTCATGCTCTCTCTCTCTCTATCTCATTCTCTCTCTCAAATAAATTAATAAAAAAAATCTTTAAAAAAAATAAAGTGGGAGAGAGCAATTGCCTTTGGGGAATTTTACTGCATTCCTCAGCAGCAATGAAAAATATATAGACATATGACCGTGCCTTCAGGGAATGGAAATATTCATATAAGTTTTTCCCAAACTTATTTCACAAAACAAAAAACCGAACAAATGCTATACAAAAACAATTATTTTTTTTAAAACTGGGAAGCACTGCATAGTAGATTTTTTAAATGAATCATGAGATATATGGGTATATTAAAGACTTACATTCTACAATGGATAAATCTGTTATAAGTTATTCAAATAATTATTTCCTAAGCTTATTTGACAGTGGAATACGTGATCCATATCTGTCTTTATAAGCAAGCAAAAACAGTATTTTGTGCACCATCATTATATCTGTTTATCTAATAAGAGAATATATTTTGGGAAAAAAATATCAAAACAATAGAGCTTCATTAAATATAGGGATGATTATTCCTGGGGCCTGGGATTAATTAACAATAGGCATACACAAAATAGATGATAGATGATCCCTTATTTCACAGGCTTAGTCCATCCTTAAATTATACTCCAATTTACTGTTAAGAGAGTCACATGGAAAGAGCCCAGATGTCCATCAACAGATGAATGGATAAAGAAGATGTGGTACACACACACACACACACACACACACACACACACACACACACACAATGGAATATTACGCAGCCATCAAAAAACCCGAAATCTTGCCATTTGCAATGACATGGATAGAACTAGAGGGTATAATGCTGAGCGAAATTAGTCAATCAGAGAAAGAAATGTATCATATGATCTCACTGATATGAGGAATTCTTAATCTCAGGAGACAAACTGAAGGTTGCTGGGTGGGAGGGATGGGGTGGCTGGGTGATAGACATTGGGGAGGGTATGTGCTATGGTGGGCTCTGTGAATTGTGTAAGACTGTTGAATCACAGACCTGTACCTCTGAAACAAATAATACATTATATGTTAATAAAAAAAATGCTAGTTAAAAAAAAAAAGAAGGTAGTAGGAAGGGAAAAATGAAGGGGGGGATATCAGAGGGGCAGATGAACCATGAGAGACTATGGACTCTGAGAAACAAACTGAGGGTTCTAGAGGGGAGAGTGTGGGGGGATGGGTTAGCCTGGTGATGGGTATTAAAGAGGGCATGTATTGAATGGAGCACTGAGTGTTATATGCACACAATGAATCATGGAACACTACATCAAAAACTAATGATGTAATGTATGGTGATTATTTTAGTATATGTGCTGCCGAAGCGAGCACATGTACGGTGATTAACATAACATAATAAAAAAAAAAGAGAATCACATGAAAGAATTTCAGCAGCACCTATAGCAGAAATTTCTTTTTTCCCCCTCAGTAATTATCAGATAGCTAATGATAATTATTATTTTATGGCATGATTATTCTACTTTTGTAAAATTTTTACTTATCAACTTTATTGAAGCAAATTTACATACAAAAATGCACTGACTAGTTTTGACAGATGTGTACATTAAGGCATCCACAGCTATAATCAAGATAATGTTTTCAATATCCCCAAAGGTCCTTTTAGATCCTAATGAAATAAATTCCATTTACAACTCAGTCCCAGTTAATCACTGACTAGAAAAAAAAACAGAACAAAACCAATAAACACAAGATTTAAGATATGAAGTTCAGCCTATAAATCATATGTATCCATGGTCTGTATCTATTACAATGACAAAAGTAAATAAAATGATGCAAACACTGGCAAAATGTCATATCAATTTCTGTAGAGACTTGCATAGAATATCAGTCTCTCTTAGGATTTTTGAGTCTATGAGGATGATTTCTTCATTTTCATAGACTGAAAATTCGTCTAAAAGTGCAACCTGTAACTTTGTACAATCTTCCATTTGGAGTATATTTTTCTCTTTACGTCTGGGAAGGGCAGGATCCAGGCAGAAAGATTTTCAGGAAAAAAATGTCAATCACATGCTAAAACAACAAACAAACTTGGCTAAGAAATTTAGAAATTTTACACAATGGGAAAGCAGGAGTATGTTAAAGTTTCTTTAATGCGGGATGTGTAGATGAAGCATTTATGCATACTAGAGTTACTTGAAGATTAAATAACATCTTCTTTCTCTTTTTGTTAAAACAATTTAGGCTGTTTATGCTTTTTGCTTTGTTTGTTTTGTTTTTCTTTTCCCATGTGAGGAAATTTTAAGTACAAACTGCCTCTCTATATCTTTTAGATAATCTAAATATTACACATATCCCTAAATTTCATTATCCTTTATCAGTCTGGAATCAGGTATTATTTATATCTTTGGCTATGATCCTCTTGAGTTTCTCATGTCTGTAGTTTCTTTGACTTTTGATTATTTTGATTTTCTTACCTGTTCTCACATAAACGATTACATTTAACTGAGCAAAACAATTCACATTGATTTTTCTCCTTAGCTAATGATGGCATAATACATATTATTTGACCACCAAATATAAACTAATTTCAAATATAATGATGGCATCAACTATTGTGGGGAGGTAGATAACCCCCCAGTTATATTAGATTGTGCTCTCACTAATTGTATCTCGAGTAAAGAATGTACTGTTAGGCAGAACTCTACTGTTCTTGAGCATAAAGCGGTAGTGAGGGAGTTATCTCTGTTTCACCTCTTAAATGTGATGAGTACACAGTGGCAAAAGAGGCAAAATGCCAATGAAAATAATGCAAAAGCAGGGTAACTTTTACAGCAAATTACTGACATTTTTGAATTTTGAATCGAAATACAATTTTGATTGCTGGAAATGGATGCACTAAAACTCTATACCTAAGCATATTTAAGAAAACAACAGGAGATTGCTTAGAATATGAAAACATGAACTTCACAATTGATATATTTGTAGTCACAAAATGCATTTTTTAAAAAGATTTTATATATTTAATTATTTATTTGACAGAGAGAGAGAGAGACAGCGAGAGAGGGAATACAAGCAGGGGGAGTGGGAAAGGGAGAAGCAGGCTTCCCACTGAGCAGGGAGCCTGATGTGGGGCTTGATCCCAGGACTTGGGATCATGACCTGAGCCAAAGCCAGAGGCTTAATGACTGAGTCACCCAGGCGCCCACAAAATGCATTTTTTTCCTCAAAAGAATGAAGTGTTGATATTTGCTTAAATTTATATGAAATGGAAAAAAATGTGTGGAAGAATACATCAAAATTTGAACATTTGCTATTAACAGGAAGTGACATTTGTGGGGTGAAGGAGAGATTAAAATTTTTAAGAATAAACTTTTGTTAGAAGTTTTACTTTTATGGAAAAGTTGTAATAATAGTACAAATATTTCCCATAAATCCCACATCTAGTTTTCCCTATATTAACATGTTACATTTGATACATTATTATTAACTAAGCTTCTTACTTTATTCAGATGCCCTTAGTTTTTACCTAATGTCATTTTTCTTTGCCAGGATTGCTTCCAAGGTAGAAATAAATATTTCTATATGTATCCATCTGTGTCTGCTCTAAGCTTACTATGAGTTCACATTATCTTCAACTCCAATCCATTAGCATATGGATCATACAGCTTTCTCATTTTGCCTGTCTGAAACTTCCCACTCCAACAGTGAAAAACCTGGCTCCTAACATCTGCCATCCATTTATTTCATTGTTGAATTCTACTATATGTGTATAATGGTTTCAGAACTGTTAACCCAAATCCCCATAGTAAAACAACTTTACCAAATATAATACAATGACTGTGTAGTTTCATTTATTTTAAGTCTTACAGTCTCCATTCATTTTCTGTTACTACCCCCTTGTTTGGTTATTTCATACATTTATAATACATTTAGATTCTTTTGTCACAGTCTGCATTCCATCCTGTGTCCAGACCTTCTAAATGATTTTTAAAATTTTCATACATTAAGGTTCACTCTTTGTCATGTAAAGTTCAATGGGTTTGATATGCAAAGTATCATGAATCCACCATTATAGTGCTATACAAAATAGTTTGTCACCCTAAAATTTCTGTGTTTCATC
This sequence comes from Neomonachus schauinslandi, assembly GCF_002201575.2. Lineage (NCBI taxonomy): Eukaryota > Metazoa > Chordata > Mammalia > Carnivora > Phocidae > Neomonachus > Neomonachus schauinslandi. The sequence continues at coordinate 86,858,517 of NC_058406.1, read as the reverse complement.
TGTTCAAATCTCACCTGCAACCCTAGGCAACTAGGACCTACATTTTTGTTGTAAAATCACTTTAATTCTGTTCTCTCTGCATTACAAGCCCTTGAGATGGGCAGTGGAATGTGCCATGCTCCCCATCACAATACTGAGCCTGTAATTGTGGTTATCAAAACATGTATCTGTGTCACCTTTATAAAAAACCACATTTGCTGCCCCTCCTTTTACAACAGTATAAAAAATTTTTTAAGTATTTGCACTCTTGTTCTACCTCAACATGGAAACTCAAGGGTCCATGCCCAAGGGAGGGGCTGGCCAACACGAGGTGTGCTCTCAGGGGACCCCCTTGGACCTGTGAGTGCAGGACGTTGTGGGGGAGACAGTTAAGACTAGGGGCCACTGTCCCGCCTTCTGGAGTTCCAGCATTAAAGGCAGACAAAAACCAAAGCTTTGGCCCAAAATTTACAGGAGAAAAGGAAAGCCTGAAAGTTTAAGAGCACATGTCCAGGGCACCTGGGTGGCTCAGTAAGTTAAGAGGTCAACCCTTGGTTTAGGCTCATGTCATGATCTCAGGGTCATGATTTCAGGGTCCTGAGATGGAACACCGAGTTGGGTCCATGCTCAGCTGGGAGTCTGCTTGCGGATTCTCTCTCTCCCTCTGCCTCTCCTGCTGCTCTTAGTCGCTCTCTCATAATAAATAAATAAATAAATAAATAAATAAACAAACAAACAAATAAATCTTTAAGAGTGCATGTCTCCTCGACAGAGAATAGGCTAGGTGTGAGTAAGGCATCTGGAGGTGTCAGACAAGGCCAACATGCATCCTTCCAACTATGATCTATCTGTTGTCTTGATCATTTTATCTTTTCTAAGATGCCATATAAATGGAATCATATAGTATATAGCCTTTTCATACTGGCTCCCTTCACTTAGCAATATGCATTTAAAATTTATCCATGCATATCTTTTTGTGCCTTGAAAGTTCATTTCTTTTTATTGCTTGATAATATTCCATTGTATGGATGTACCACTGTTTCCAGTTTGTTTACCATTCTTTGTGGAGGACATTTTGGTAATGACAAAGGATGTTGAGTATGTTTTCATATGCCTATCTTCCATCTGTATATCTTCTTTGGTAAAGTATCTATTCAGATGTTTCGCCCATTATTTAATTGTATTTTTTTCATTGTTGAATTTTAAGCCTTCTTTGTATGTTTTGGATACAATCCTTTATCACTTATGTGTTTTGCAAATATTTTCTCTCAGTGTGTACCTTGTCTTTTCATTTTCTTAACGGTCTTTCACAGAGCAAAAATGTTTACTTTTAGATTATTAATATTTTTAAATTACAATTCTGTATTATTGGATTCTTATCTTCATTATGCGTGTTATCTTTGTTAATTTAAAATAAAGCCATAAAATAAATGTTTAGAATTGTTCTCCCAAATACTCCAGTTCTAAATTATATTTGTGTTTATTTTTGTATATGATTTTGTTGTACTTTTGTAACTAATGTTTACAAAATGACTAAACACTCAGTTGATGCTTGCTTTATGAATTCTCTTATCTTTCTTGCCATGAACAGAAACTTCATATCCAACAACATTGCCTTCGATTTTTTATATTCCCAATATACACACCATTCAAAACAGGTATTATAGTTTTTGATAAAATAACAGAATAAAATTTTATTAAATATCATTTTTCTCATTGGTACAACAAAATTTCAGAAATACTGGTCTCAGAACATTTCTAAATAGCACTTTTTGCATTAGAAGCTCCACAAATTTCAATTAGTAATACTTATAATTCTTATTTCTAACCACTCTAAAATAATTTTGATAGTTTTAGTTACAGAAAATATACAATATTTCAAAATGGGATATGGAACGTTTTCATCATTCAGTTGAAATATATTGAATAATTAGAGTTTTCAAATAGATTTTTTTATTATATTCAATTAGCCAGCATATAGTACATCATTAGTTTTTGATGTTGTGTTAAATGATTCATTAGTTGCGTGTAACACCCAATGCTCATCACCACACGTGCCCTCCTTAATACCCATCACCTGGTTCAAATAGATTTTGAACAATAGCATTCTATGTAGAAAACCCCATTATCAGTTTTCATGTTAGTTTTTAAAAAAAATGAAAACATAAAATTTTCTGTTCAGATTACCTTATTTCAAAATCTCAGGTATAACTTTGTGTCCTAAAAGCAGCATTTAAACACATTCCTTTTATTCTAGACTTTATAGATTTCCACTGTGTGTATGATTAAGGTGCATGAGTATGAGAGGTGAGAGACTTCTAGTAAGTATAATTAACTGTGCTTGACAAACCTTGAAGAGCTTGAAAGTGTCACAGTGCTGTAACCTCAGGTTGTAATTCTGACATCACACATGTTTCCTGGGAGAGAGAAAGAGAGTGTTATATACAGAAATTATAGGAAGCAATTGAAGGCTAGACTGAACTCTTCACTGAAGTGATAAAAAACCTTTACTCGTGAGTTTTGTTATACTTCAATTACTTACATTTCAATTACACTTTGTTTAATACCAGATCTCCTCTTCATCCTGTTAAACACACATTCAATGGCTGTCCTTTTCTTATTAACTATGCACTGGAAAAAGCAAAATATTTTCTCAAAGGCCTGTAGAGGTAAGAGGATTAGTGGTGGACATAAGTGATACTTACATTTAGGAGAGTATTGCAAATCAGTCGTAGACTCATACAAATACTGACTAGCTATCATTGCTTATGTGAACGTTATTTTGAAAGATTTTTCAAGTGAATAATCGTATCAGCTAAGAATAAGGAAGCTTTTGTCCAAAGCTCATTGGCCTGCAAAGCAAATTAAAATAAACCTAGAAAGATCACAATGATGTTCTGAAAACATTAGGAAACCAACTTCGTTAAATTGCCATTTATTTCAAGTTTCTTAGTGTATAACTTTTAATTATTTTTATTATTTAAATATAAGGTCTTACCTAATTTATATACCTGTGAAATGTGACCACTCATAATATACCCTTAGAAAAACATTCTCTACCTATTCTTTCTCAAGAATAGTCTTGGAACTCTCTGCATCTTTATTACCTGGGGAAGGTTTAACTTAAAACCTGTGTTTCATCTCCACTGAATCAGAAGCAGGTGATGAAGTTCTTGGATTCTGTATTTTTTCCACTGTTTACAACTAAACAGATAAAATAGAATTTCAGAACCTATCTCCTAAAAAACTCTACATTGAGAGCATACTGCTTTCAAGCTTTAATTGGTGAGGAAGTACAAATGTTACTTCACGTGTTAATTCATTTTATTATATCTTAGAGGTAAATGAAGTAGGTCCTAATTTAAAAAATAAAATGATTCCTTCTGTTACCTTTTCTTATTGTGGAATGCCCTGGGTCTGCTGAACATGAAACTTTGATATCTATTTATAACCTTCCCCACATTGTTCTTAATTCTTAGCAAAAAAAGCATCTTTCAAGCGGCTGTGTGATTTTTGAAAATCATTATGTGGTAGGTATATCCTAAGCTCAATTAAATTTTCTTCTGATTTTCATTTTCTTTCATTTTTTAAAGATTTAATTAATTAATTATTTATTTGACAGAGAGAGAGAGAGCACAAGCAGGGGGGAGGGGGGTGGCAGGCAAAGGGCAGAGGGAGAAGCAGGCTCCCCGCAGAGCAGGGAGCCCAGGGTGGGGCTTGATCCCAAGACCCCGGGATCATGACCTGAGCCAAAGGCAGACGCTTAATCAACTAAGCCACCCAGGTGCCCTGAAATGTGTTATTTATGTCTTTGATAAAAACCCAGGTTGCCCTAAAATGACCTCATAGACATAGACAAAATCTTTTATAAAAGATTTTATAAAAATCTTCAGACAGTGTACATTTATGTGTTCTCTTTATGATACATAAATTATACATAAATAAAATTAATTTAACTAAAAAATCTCTTTAATTATTTTGTGAACCTCCACATTTGCAATTTCCTGTCCTTTCACAGGTTACAAGCATATTTTGCATGAATTGAACATTTAAAGTTTATTTATGGTTTGATAAAATATATAAAATCTAAATATATTTGACTTCTGTTAAGTATGATACATATCGACAGAATCTCTAAGACATGAAATATCCTTTATTTAAAAAAAAAGTCTGGAAAGATTCTGTTGTTATGTTTGTGTTTCAATTTTGGCTGAGATATAATTACTTAATCTTTCTATATTTTGATATAGTAGAAAATCTTTAAGCTTCCACACAGAATTTCTAGCCACACAAGATAATTTATTAACACTTCTGGAAGTTTTAGCTACTAGTGAAACCTGTTGCTGTCAACAGCTTTTTTCTTTTGTAGTGGCCCACTTTACACTCTTGGTTCCAAAGGAGTAACCTGTCTGTAACTAGAAAAAAATATCACTTCAACTCTTTCTAATTGCAATGTTCAGGATCCAAGAGATGGAAGCAAAGAACTAACCTGTATAGGGATTTGCCAGCAAAACAGGCATATGTAGAGTAGACAAGAACCAGTACATGGTAGTAGAATTGAACCAAGAGTACAAATTAGATCATGGTGGGCAATCTAGAAAATATCAGTCTGGTTAAACAGAACATCCTAAAATATATCACATTACCACCCAAAAATCAGTTACAGAGGCTAGGGGAGAAACAGCTGAAGATAAAGCAAGAAACCAAAATCCAAATCCTATAATAAGAGTGCCCAACATTGCAGAAAGTCAGTTTTAAATTAAAGAAGGTATCCAGACTAATTGTTAATGGCTGTTTCAGTGCTCTGACATCTTCATATGTCATCTTGAAAGATGGTTATCTTATATTGGCTTCAGAATCACTTAAAAATCAGTCATTTAAAGATAAACAACTGATAAGTCAAATTTTTTTTTAACAAAAATGTCTCAAGTTTTCATGATTAGCTCAGTATTGTAATATATACTGAGGAATAAATAAAGATAAAGCTGTATTACGTTGAGACTAATAACTTTAGATAAAAGGCATCATTGAAGACAGTAAAAATCTTTTGAGAAAAAGTTGAATTTGTCAAAGACCTCTAATGAAAAGTATATACATCTAAAAATATCAAAATAATTAAAGATACAGGGCATTATAGGAAAAACTAAAAAATCCAACACCATTGCATAAGACTTCAATATACTTTTTCAGGTATTCTGATCATTCAGAAAATGATCAGAAAGGTGCACCTGGGTGGCTCAGATGGTTAAGCCTCTGCCTTTGGCTCAGGTCATGATCCCAGGGTCCTGGGATCGAGTCCCATGTTGGGCTCCCTGCTCAGTGGGGAGTCTGCTTCTCCCTCTCCCTTTGCTTCTCCCCCTGCTTATGCTCTCTCTCTCTGTGTATCTCTGTGTCTTGAATGAATAAATAAAATCTTTAAAAAAAGCAAAAAAAAAGAAAACGATCAGAAAATATATAGAAAATTGACAACAAAATCAATGAGCTTTAGCTAATGCATGCATATGGAATTCTGTATCTAACAATGGGAAAATATTCCCTCTTCTAAAAAGTACATGGAATAATATGCATAAAAATGATTATGTGATTTGCGATAAAATAAATTTCAATAATCTTTGAGAACTGGTATCACATATAGCCCATTCTATTTTGTAACAAAAACAACTTAGAAGCTAATAACAAAAAGCTATAATACAAATTCCAAATATTTGAGCATTTTAGTATATATTGAAAATAAATCATGGTGAAAGAAGAATAAATGGAAATAAAGAAAAACACAACTGCATGGCATTGAGAATGTCACATATAAACTGGTAGGATATAGTGAAAATAGTGCTTAATAAGTAATTTATAGTTTTCATAGCTTATTTTACCTTAATTAACTTATTTCCTAATAAATGTTAATCTTTACAAATTAGGGTGTCATTCTGTAGAACTTTGTTTTTTTAAAGATTTTATTTATTTATTCAATAGAGAGAGAGAATGAGCAGTGGGAAGGGGCAGAGGGAGATAGAAAGAGAGAGAGAAGCAGACTCCCTGCTGAGCAGGAAGCAGGATGCTGGGCTCGATCCCAGGACCCTGAGATCATGACCTGAGCCAAAGGCAGATGAAAGCAGATGCTTAACCAACTGAGCCACCCAAGCGCCCCCATTCTGTAGAACTTCTGATGATTTTCTTGATGATTTACAAAATATTCAAAATTTAGATAGCAGTCAAGATGTTATCAATTGTAGGACACACCATTTAAGCTACTCTAATGAAACAACACCATTCTCCCAGTTCAAATATGATACATCACTCATTAAAAACCCATTTGGATTGTTAAAATGTTAAAAACTTAAAAACAAATTAATAAAATTGATAAAATACAGCATATTTATGCACTTATTTTAGAGGTTATCTTTTTTATTTTTAAATTGTTTTAAATTCAATGTCAGTAACCAAAATGTCTACCCAGATATCCAAAGACACACAATGCAAAATATTAACAGAATTAGTCTGTATGAGATAAAAAAAAAAACCATCAAATGTCATTCACATTATTTTGAAAGAGAAAATGATCCAACTGAAACTTTTAAATGTGACATTCATAATCAGCAGGTAGAAGAAGAATCATTTATGTATTTTCAATGTATAACTAGAAAAAAAGTGCTTGCAAAAAATACCAGGAAGATCTCTAGCACTAAAAGCTTATTCAACAACTCTCTTACATTTATACCTAGTACCTATAGCTCTCTTAATTTACATTTTGTATGTGGATTGTTAACCCATAGAAATGTAACATTTCACATGGCAAATTGGACATTGGTAGTTGATTATAAACTATCAATTTTCCTTTTTTCCTTTTCCAAATAGCATCCACAATTTTCTTTGGAAGCCAACAACCCTTCTACTGTGTTGCAATAGGATATGGGTATGTGATTTGTCAAGAAAACCAAGACTGTCTAGCTGTTAATGGATGTCCCTGCATATAGAAATTGATTTGGTGCAGTTCACTCTACATAATTCTCAGAATTCAACTGTGAATTCTCAGCTACTAAGGTAATCATTTTTCTATGAGAAATTTGAAATAATTTTATAAAAAAATTGCAATGAAATCATGTTTTTTTGTGATTGCTGTTTTAATGAGTTGATTGATTTTTTAATTAATATCCAAGTTTGTTTTATGTCCCTTATTGAAATTTTATAGTTTCCGGAGCTATTTAATTAGATTTAGAGTTTAAATTCCTGCTTCCTATAGGATTTTTGGTTCTAAGTAAATTCTGAACTAAATTATAGTTTCTAAGTAAATTATACTTATAGAATTCTAAATGTGGAAAAATCTTTACAATATTGGAATATGATCTCTCTGACCATTTGTATATTGTCCTTTTGATACAGTGCTGAATTCAATTAGCTATTACTTTATTTAGAATTATAGCTTCTATAGTCATAAATAAAATTATCCCACAGTTTGAATTTGTATTTTTTTATCAACTTGATAAGTTTTCATTACTAAGGTTAAGTGATCTTAATAAAAACATGAGGAGAAGCTTTGCATACTGTTTTAGTCAACATTTGTTTCAAGGCCTGAGGAAATATCATTAACTTAAAGTTTAGAAACTGAATCTACTGCTTTCTGCATTTTACCGTCTCTTTAGAGTACTTTATTATTCAGACTTCATACTTTTAACTGGGTCAATTTTGACATTTTATACTTTGCTGGAAAATTATCTAATTTGTCTAGATTTTCAAAGTTCAAACTGGAATATTAATGATATGCTAAGTATATTAAATATCTTTAATACCTGAGTTTTTCTTATTTTTTATATAAAATATCATATTTTTTTATTTTTTATATTTTCCAGGTTTTTGTATGTTTTAGTGTTATTAAACAATTTAAAAAAAAAAATCTCTTTGCTGTTTTTACCCTAAGGATTTTTGTTGTTTTCGTTCATTATTTTCAGGTTGCTTATCATCAGTTCCTAAATTCTATTTTTTATTTGATATTTTTCCTATGTTCAATCATGAACCCACTTACTTTCAGATTTTCCTCATTTTAAAATACTAAGTGCTTAAGGTGGAATGGTTCTTTATTAATATAATCACATATTCACATTTTTAGCACCTATTCATATTTCTTCTTATTCCTGTTAAGGAATCTAACCCAACTTGAAAGAAGGATATAAATGTACAAAGTGGTTTCATGAGTCAGTTCTAAAATAATAATAATTATTATTATAATAAACACAGAGGCAATATAATTGTGTCTGCCAGCCAAGTACCACATTTTCACTGATGAACAATAAGGGTTATGCATGAAGGAAGTAGACAGAGTGAATCTGTCAGAGACTTTGGCAGAATCTATTGAATAGAAGACTTTAAAAAAATTGATTCTTGACACTATTGAATTACTTTCTTGGCATCTGAATCCTTGCAGAAGAATAAAAGAGGTGGAGAGCAATCTAAGAATGTGCCTCTCATGCTTGCTCTCCAAAATTTGTTTGAATTATAGAAAAAAAAAGTCTCTTTCATGTTAAAGATGAGAGTCAAGTGGATTCTAAATCATTTGGATACAGTGGGCTTGAGTAGAGATCTTATTTGGAAATTTAAAAATTTGCTTTTTATGAAACTTTCTTTGTTAAACATCTAATTTTCTTTCAAAAATAATAAAAACAACAACAATGTCAATAACAAAGCAAACTATTTGACATATTATTGTTATTATTATTTATCAAAAAAGTCTAAATAAAGCTTGGACAAATTTAACAATTACCAAACTGTGTAAATATTCATAAAGAGCATAATTAAATTTTATATTCTTGAATAGTGTTGTGCAGAAGATTAGATTAATTCATAATCTAGTAAATAGTTTTAAAATTTGAGAGGACTGAAATAAAATGCAAAGGAAAGCAATGATTTTAAATGTTTTAATTTAATGGGAAATATTTTTTGCTTGAATTTATCTTTATTTCATACACATAGCTGTGAAATATATGCAAATGAGCAGAACATTTGGAGAGGGTGGTATTCTGTCAATCAAGTGAAAGAAGTGTGTCTAGAAGGAGGACATAATCAATTCTCCAAAAGCTGCTGCTCATCTCATTTGAGTAATGAGTATTCTGCATACAGGAAGTATAATCATTATTGGTAATCTTGAGAAGGATCATTCTGTTCAAGTGGTAGTATTGTTCAAAATAGGTAGAGGTGAGGAAGTGAAAACTGTAAATGTAGCCAACTATTTTGAAGGTTAAGATCTATAAAGAAGCTGAAGAACATTCCAATAGTTGGGGTTTGCTCTATGGCAAAAGAAGGGATTTTTTTTTTTAAAGAAAAAAAGATCTACATATTTGTTTATGTGATCATGATCGAGAACAGAAAGCCAACAGGAGAGAAAAGAAATAATTGCAGAAGAAAAATTCCACAAGTAAGGAGGGAGAAAAGGAGAAATTTAGTACACAAGTGGAAAGTTTGACGTCTGAAAGGAAACGGCACCATTTATTGTGATATGAGAGAAGATAGAGACTGTGAACAGAGACACAAACAGATGATATTACTGGTTGGTATGAAGATGAGAATCTTCTCTGCTTAAGTTTTCAGTGAAAAAAGGAGTTAGATCATAGCTGAAAATGAAAAGGAGAGAGAGGACATAAGTTTGAGTAAAGACGAAAACGTGTAAAAATATTGTCTGATAGCATTTGATGATAAATTATCTTGGGAAATGGACTAAGGTTGGTGGAAATTTCTGAGAGCCACTGAGAAGTATGTTTAATTTTAAAATGAGATCACTTTCACGTTTGGGTGTTTGATTTTTTCCTAGCCTAACTGCGGTTGCTCTTCATTCATAGACATGAAGTTGGCACAGAGTTCAAATTAACAAGCACGAGGCATTTGCCTTGTGTGTTTAATGCAAGAATAAAGAGGGCAGAGAGATAAAAGTAGGCAAGAAAGTGACAATATTCATGGACCATGAATGTATGAGGGAGAACAAAGGGTGTGAAGGGATGGGAGGAAAAACAAAACAAAACACATGATTAAGGCCAGTATATCGAAGTTCTGGAGGAAGTGAAGGAATTGTTATGTAGTTACCAACAAAAGGAAACTGAAGGAAAAAAATGTAGCTGTGTACAAACAGGAATATTAAAAATGAGCAATTTGTAGGTAGAGCTGTTATTGATAATGACAAAATTAGGGTGATATCAGATCTTGAAATGGTTCATATTTCAAGGTAGGAAGACATTTTTTTTCACTTATTTGTAAAATTATTAGATTTAGGAGTTTGGAGGGATATATCAAATTATGTAGGTAAAAGTAATGACTAAGCACATATCTATAACTAGCAAAAAAGTGTGTTATTCCTAGCATTCCATCCAAAATGTGAAGTGAAATTTTGATATAAGGGTATTATATAAAGAAAATACAGAATCATATAAATTCATCATCATTTGCTTTAAGGCAGGCAATTTTAAAAACTTGAATTACAGTGAGTTTTCGAATTATGAATAGACAATGTCCTACTTTTTGAAAGCTAAAATTAATTTTCTTGTCACTGTCAAGAAGACAAATATCAAATGTCATGAATCCTACAGGGAATGATTTTTACTTTTATTCCATTTCTTTGAGATTCACAGCAATAAGATAACAATCTAAAAAGGCAACGTTGGAAGGAAAAGAAATTTTATATAGAACGCTACCATAAACTCTTTGAAACATTATTACACTTGTTTTGAATTTTTATTTTAATTTATATTATATGCTTAATAAACTCTGATTATTAAGAAAGTCTAAAATAACCTTTTAAACAGAAAAGTAGCAAGAAGAAATTACCAGTAATATATTTTCTGATTATATAAGTTGGATAATTTAGGGGGATAACAATGGACAAACCCATACGTGCAAGTAAAATGAAGAGTCTTTCTTCACTTTAGAGGATTTCTTCTTTGATTTATTATTTCTAAATTGTATTTTTCATAACCTTTTCCTAGAAATTCTGTTAGGTGGATTTCAGAGCGATGTCTTCATTTATTTTAACTTTTCTCTTATAATTTCCATATCTGCAGGAATTTGGCATTTCATTATGAAAATTGCTGAGCCCTGAGGTAGTCACTTTAATTATTATAAACAAATGCTCCAGTTATTATGGCTACATAACAAATTACCCTACAACTCAGTGACATAAAACAATTACTTTTTGTACTCATGGATTTTGTGCGTCGAGAATTTGAACAGATCATCACAGGAATAGATTGTCTCTGCTCCATAATATGTGGGACCTCAAACTGGAAAATTCAAAGGTTTGGGGCTAAAATTATCTGGAGGCTTGCTCACTCACATGTTTGGAGGATGAAGCTGTTTGGAGGCTGACTTTAGTTGAAGCTATTGAACAGAGCCCCTAAACTTGACATCTCCATATGGCTGGGGCTTCTTCATTATAGGATGGCTGGACCACAGAGGCAAATATCCTGAGAGAGTCATGTGACAGCATATTATCTTTTATTACCTATGCCCGGAGTAACATCATTTCTTACATTCTACTTATAGAGGCAGTAACAAAATCTCCCTGAGTTCAAGGAGAGGGAAGAAAAAGCCATCTCTTGATGGGTCCAGTAACATTTTAGAGTGGAACTAGAAATATTGCTAGAGACATTTTTGGAATATATAATCTGCCACAACTAACCTCTTTCTATGAATTTATCATCGAGGAGGGAAGATAATTGAGTTACTACATGGAGAAGATAAAGGGTAGGGAAACATTTTTATTAATTTGAAAAATAATAAAGATTATTTTCATGCCAGTCAGAATGATCCAGAAGAGTTAGAAAAGTTGATGATAGCATAAAGAGAGAATGCACGCAAGAATGAATTTTTTATAAATTAAATTAAGGATCTGATCCAGAATCAACAGATGGATTTGGCCTTTGAGAAGACCACTCTTGCATCCTCCATTGTATTAGCAGGAAACACAGAGAATGTTGTTTTAGTTACAGATAGGCATCATTCACTGGACAAATACTAATACTGGTTTATTATATGTCAGAGCCTGTTTTAAGTAGTATACCTATATTAATTGAATCCTCCCTACAACCCCACAGAGTTGTATTATTCCTATTTTACAGACAAAAAAACTGGAAAAGAAAAACAATTTGCTCAAGGTCACACAGCTGATGACTGGGAGCTGGGATTCAAACTCCTTCAGGTGGGCTCCAGAAAAACATTTCTTAAGCATGAGGCTAAACTGTCTCCTTTGGCAGATTTAGTGGAGAAAAGACAAGTGAGTTTCCAAAAGATTGTTTCTATTTTCTCACTAATGTCTCAGTGTCACTCAAGAGCATCATGAACACATTGCCTTAAAGAGCAGATATAATTTTACATTTATAGGGGGAAATCTTACAAGCAGAAACCTGTTAGAGTGTACTCAACCCCCCGAAATCTCATTATTCCACAGCACAACCGGGCAAAGTAGACCCATACCCAGTGAGACCAAGGTTACTGCAGGGAGGAGGCTGTGTGGGCTGCAGATGGACCTGTGGCAGGGTGAACAAGCCGGTCCCACACTGTATTATATACTAACCAGTTAGCCTAAGCTTACTCCTCTAAGTAACAAGAAATATTTCAAGGAACTTGAAGATTACTGGGGAGCAAGTCCACGTTTTGCATACCAGGCTATGGCAAAAAGCCTGGCCTGCCAGGAATGCTGACATCAGCCAGAAGTCTTCTTTGCTGTTTGGGCTGAGAAATCTCCCTGTTGAGCTGCCCAAAGGGGAAGGGAATGATCCTCCAATATCATCTAGATTTGTCTATCCTCAGAGATGATACTATCATCAGAAAACAGAACTGAGATTCTACTGAAAAGTGGTTTGGGGAATGGAAAATATTAAACCAAATCTATTAGGGAAATTTGATGCTATAATTTATTAGTGTTGAACACCAACATGAGACTAATGGTCATGAGTTTATTTTATTTTATTATTTTTTAAAGATTTTATTTATTTATTTGACAGAGAGAGAACATAAGCAGGGGGAGTGGGAGAGGGAGAAGCAGGCCTCCCAGCGAGCAGGGAGCCCGATGCGGGGCTCGATCCCAGGACCCTGAGATCGTGACCCGAGCCGAAGGCAGACACTCAACAACTGAGCCACCCAGGCACCCCTGGTCATGAGTTTAAAGAGAACACTTAATGCTGCTTTGAAATGTTTTCAGTAATAGGATAACTTCTAGAGAGTAGATTGCTGGGCTTAACTAAAGTTAGGGCTTTGTCAACTTGATATGATTGATTAGTAAGTGTTGAAAGTATTGATAATGTTTGTAAGGGAGTGTTACATTATAGAAAGAGAGAGTGTAGTCTAAGGTTCCTGGTTTACTGTGAATTCATTTTGGCATTTCCCCCTTAAAACTTCACAAAACTTAATTTTCAATAAGTACTCTAGATTATTTTCCACAGAAACTCTTCACAGTTATATTTATAGACTTGAAAAATATTTGACTTTTTTGAGCACTAGATCCTAGTGAATTTGCTATGAAGTTGGTACATTTATATATTGCTAATGGCCGTAAAGGTAATAATGTTCTTAAAACCTCACTCCTTGGAATTAATTTATTCCAAAACAATGATACATTTTAAGAAAAAAATGTGCATGGCAAATGCAAAGGAGAAGCATGGATGTGTCTGAATACTTACTTATAGCTCTCAGGTACCTTTTTAATTTGTAGGCTTATAACTGATCCTATTTCTAGTATTCTCTCTAATGTTAGTGGGAATGAGCATAGTACATACTGCTGACATTTAGACTTTTCAACTAGTGGATAACTGGTAGGATAAAGATTTCAACAGAAGAAAAAAAGGCAAAACCTCCTGCTACAATTCCCCAACGGACTGAAGTTGGAAAAGGAATTCATCAGAGACTGAATATTTCTGGATCCTTTTGATGTACAAACAATGGATACAGTGTAATGAGGACTTTTTTGGGTTGGTCTCAGGTCAACACATAGGACAGCAGCAAGAGATCCCCAGTGGTCTGGGCCCAGGAGAGTTTCCTGCCCCTTCTCCAGGAGTGAAGGGTCTTTTTTTTTTTCCTTTTGGATACAATGGGTCTGCATATGTGTTTTAGGCAGAAGCATTTGTTGCTCTTCCCTTTGCTGGTAACTTAATATTTTGTTCTTTAGTGGAGTAGATACTAGGTAGGGTAGCAGTCTTCCCTCCACTCATCCAGCTCTTGTATACTGCCTTGTCAGTCTTTGTGACCACCCAGTGTGTTCTATGGACAAGAGCATGTGAGTGAGTGCAAACTCCATTTGTGTCCACAACATTTTGAGATTTTATACCCTCATACTATTTCACACTTGGCCTTTTGTAATTCAATAAAAGAATTGCTGAATTCTTCCTATCCACTTGTATGGAGATCTTTGTCTTTCTCCTATTGCCACAGAGTAATTAATGCTAAATATCCCATATCTCCTTTGAAACTTTATTCTTTCTTTCAATTCTAGTCTTGTTGGTTATTCTGTGACTCCTGCTCTCTAGATTCATGATTTAGTATATCATCTAACTTATTCTTGTTGGTAGATAAGATGTGACAGTTTTTCTAGCTTTTCTATCCAAGATAGAAACCAGAAGTCTTGCATCATTTAATCTTAATCCTTTAGAAGATACAATTAGTTGCCAGAAGTGAGTTTTAATTAACACAATTCCAAATCTATTAACTTGTGTTCATTGAAACAAAAATCTTTTTATCAATATTAAAAAAAACCCCTCAAGATATGCCCTTGGATAGCCTTCGATAAAGAGCTATTGCTATTTGGTTATATATATTTTTAAGTAACAGTGTAAGTATACATTTTTCCTAATTAAGGGGTAAAAGTGGTCAAGATAAATTTACATGACAGAGGCTGGAAACCTCAAAAGGTTCTTTTACACTTTTAGACACTGAAGCACTACAATGAGAGTAGCTAGCATATATGTTTTGCTTACTATCATGATATATTTTAATTCATTTAATCTTCAAATAATGTCATAAAGTAGTGCTATTAATATCCTTATTTTAAACAGACAAAATTAAGGAAGGTGGACATTAAGTAATTACTCAGGAATATCAAATTAGTCATTGGTCATGCCAGTATTCAAACCAGGAAGTCTTGACCCAGAAGTTATGTTCTTAGTCTCTATGCCAACTGCCTCCCAAGGTAAGTTATTAAAAAAAATAAATAAGGAATATTCTTAGTAATTTTTTGCTTAATCAGAACTTACAATGTTAGCTCTGAACATAATATTATCTAAAGACACCAGTAGAACTCATTTAACAGCAATACAAATAGGTAGCTATTTTAAAATTGGGAGCCTAGAATTATACTCTTAAGTTTTGACTAAAAAGAAATTTTATTTAATTAAAAACTTTATTATTGGCTATAGAAAATATTTTTCTCCTCTCTTTTTTTTTTAATTTTTTAAAAAATTTATTTATTTGACAGAGAGAGACACAGCGAAAGAGGGAACACAAGCAGGGGGAGAGGGAGAGGGAGAAGCGGACTCCCAGCTGAGCAGGGAGCCCGATGCGGGGCTCGATCCCAGGACTCTGGGATCATGACCTGAGCCGAAGGCAGACGCTTAACGACTGAGCCACCCAGGCGCCCCTCTCCTCTCTTGAGTAATACATGATTGTATATTACTTAAGTAAAATATAATCTGCTTTTACATAAACCTCTATAGATAGAATGTTTGATAAAATATGACAAAGATAAAACTGAATCAATGGGTAAATTTTGATGGACATAGTCTACCAGAACTAGAAATGTCTTCCTATACACTACTAATAAAGGAAGTTGATCATAACTACAATGATACAGAGATACAAAAGTAATTTCCTGAAAACATGTATGTGTTTGTTAAATACCTATTATTTAGCAGGGATTATAATAGTTTTTTCATACTTATTATTTCAATTAAATACTCAGATCTTCCCTAAGAGATCAGTATCAATCTCTCCATCTTATAGATAAGGAAACTGAATTTCTTGGAGGTTAAAATAATTTGTAAAGATCACACAGAAATTATCTCATTTGAATTGAAGTCTAGTTGGTTAACTCATTAATATACAGACTCCAGACTTATGAAAAGCAGATGTTTACATGTGTTAACAGACATCCTGAATGTTAACAAGCACTGCTTAAAGGCTAAAAGAAATAATTAGTCTTAAAGGCCAGCAGGTAATGGCTCTAAAAACAAATATGTAAGCTCATTTTTACTTTATTAATAATGTATCCTTGTTGTTGAAGTCTGTCCAGGAAATTCTGAGATTACATTCTTTTATTTTAATGATGGAGTGACTAGGAAGGATAGGATTACAGTAAATACATGGGTGTGAAAGGGCTAAATTATTTACTAAAAATACTCATATTAGTAATGTTCAGTAAATAGCTGGTTTGGTGCTATTTAGTGAATGTACATAGTGTTCCTGGGATCAGAATCTAGAGATCTCACTTAAAGATCTGAATCAGCTGTATTCACCCTTTGCAGGGAAGCTTTTGGTATTACATAGTTTCTGTCAGATCTCCAAATATATCCTCAAATATCATTTAACATCTTCAAAAATATTATACATTTTTGAAAGTCAGGATTCATATTTTTATATTAACTCAGTCAAGTTTTTTTTTTAATTATAAAATATTTGCTTGCTATTTTTAGTATACAATTATGGGGAAGAAATTAGATTTTGGTTATTTCCTGCTTTAACACATGGATTCCTATATCCTTCTAAATCACCTAGATAATATTTTGGAAGGAAAATGGAATTATTTTCTTTGTTAAATTTTCTCCTAAGCTTACCACCTTCATGACCAGCCAGTTCTGTGAGCCTAACTGTAATGACTTGGGCTGAAATGTAAATTGAGGGATAGAATTACAGGAGAAGATACTGGGAACGATTCCACTTTTTGGAAGCTTATGTATCTAGTATTTAACAGTTGCTTTATGGCGGGCTTGGGTTTGTTCTTCACAAATCCAAACATTTCGAGTCAGAATTAAACCATAAAACTGCAAATTTACTTGTAGGTATTAATTTAGTGTTACTGACATTGGCAGGGTTTAGGAAGATTTGTTTTTCTTCATGTATTTGCTCTTATGTCCTCAGGTCATTCACAGCCTACCTTGGGATAGTGTTCTAATCTTTCCAGTAAAATTTAGTCTCTCCTGATTAATTTTGTCTGTTATTCTTTTTCTCCCAATATGCTCATATTTCTTTTTAATCTCTTTTCACTAAGGGAATACTTCTTCTACTTAAATAAGTTAGACGATGGTTAAAAACATTATTATTAGAAAGATTTAAAAATATACCACAGGGCAACTAATCGCTCCTTTGTACTCTGAGAAGAAAATATAAAATTTAAGAGTATAATAGCTATATCTTCAGTGAAGCTTGGAAGATCATATTTGTTTACAACACAGGCACTAATCCTGTGTCTATGTCTTTAGCAGTTAGTATGCTTTTTTGTACTTCCTCTGGAGAGAAAAGGATGTGACTTACTGAGGTGAGAGCATTCGACTTCCCAAATTAGTTGCTAGGTTGAAATCAGAAATCCGGTGTCTAGATCAGTAAGGCAACCTCGGTGTATTTCCTCCAGGAAGAAGAGATTGTTTATATCTAAACTTCTTTCTTTTGCTGTTTGCAACAGTCCTAAATTCAAAATAAAACTAGGGAGATGTTTGCCTGACAAGGAAACAAGACTGAGGATCAGCTTCACCTCTGGAAGTAACCTATTGAGTAGCTCACTCTGAGTTTTGAGCAGAGCTGTGTGCTGCTGCTTCTTGGAACTCCTTGTGGAATGACCTTCATGGCAGAATTTCAGGGTGTTGAGAGCATCAGTCTGTTACTATAATCATTAAATTCTTTCTCTGGAGTGTACTTCATATGAAGGATATTCAAGTGTAGGACAGACTCTCTATTCCTAATGACTTTGAAGCTCCAGCTTTATATTTTCAGACAAGATAAAAGAGACAGGGAGAAGTAAACAACAGTTTACTATGCGGGAAGGGTCTAACTTTGTTCAAGGCTATTTTCTTCTAAGAGGGATATTTCAGAAGACCACAAATCTATAATATGTAATATGGTGATAGGATTAATTCCTTGTATTTTAAAATATGGTCACCTAAAATCATATGACCTTGATGGGGTCTAAAGAATTTCACATTCTATAGGAAGGGGGCAATGAAATCTAACTGGCCACTCCATTTATTTTTCACAGAATAATATTACTCACGTCAGAAGGCACCATGAATCGTTGTTGACCAGAGAATAAAGCATAACCTCCTCCATGTCCTGCATAAAGGGCAGTCACACGATTTTTCAAACCTTTTCTCCCCACTGCTTTCTTACACAGACCTTCTGCTGTAGGCAAATCGATTAGCGACATCACCCATCACACCCCACCCCACCCATCCACTCCTGTCTCCTTCTGTCTTCTATTTCCCTCCCTCACTAAAGCATCTTCTTTCACTAATTCTCATCTACTACTTTTATCTCTTAAATCCTCACACTTTTAAGGTTTTTCCCATATAATAATGACAATAGCCAACAATTGTATAAAATAATTATTAGTGGCTAAGTGTTGTATATGCATTACTTCTTTTAATATTCAAAATAACCCTAAATATTAGGTATTATTATTTCCCTACTAGAATATAAACTCCATGAAGGCACTGTGAGTGCCCAATAAATATTGAAGGAATAATTTTCATTTTGTACATGAGCAGACATATGATTAATGGTATCAACTGATTTTGGCCAAAGCACACAACTTGTGGCAAGTAGGGTCTGGGTAACTATGGGGACCAAGTTCTTTATCATGATGCCGGGGTGATCCTTTTAGCAAGAAATACTCTTCACCTGTTATTTCACTTTATCCTAAAAAATATCTCTAAAAATGGGGATTGTTATCTCCATTTTACAGATGAAGACACCAAGATTCATAAGCTTCTGACTAGTGATAGAATCAAGATTTGTATGCAGAGCAATTTGATTTCAAAGTCCAAGTTATATTGGCTATGATAGTTTACATCTCACAATATAAAATAAATAGACAAAATAACCTGTGGTACTTAAATCATTCACTAAAAATCTACCATCCTACCTCTGGGTATTAATTCTACACCCTAAGAAGATGATTATACAATCAGAGCCATGTTGAAAGGACATAATACACTAGCTGCAAAAGGAACCACCAAAATCTTGCTTTGTGTGGCTTAGTGATTGAGTCAAATCAACTGCAGAGTTGATCACACTGATAACAATAAAAGGAGTTATTATGAGCAAGGAATAATATTAAACAGCAAAAAATCAATTTGACAGCAACTCAGAGATATAATCTGGGTCTTTTCCAATAATATTCTGAGTACATTTTCCTTGCATTATGTATGTTTTATGACAATTATCTTTCTTATTGTATCATTGGAATGAAAGACATTACTTTCTGCTGCCATGATGCAAATTTCCTTAGTGAACGATTAGGTTGATTTGCTGGTTATGACCTTTTTGCTAAGTGATGGCAAGTGGTAAATTAGGCTAAGTAAGGAAATGGCAGTAGAATACATTGTGTCTTATTCTATAGCTGAGATAAGCAAGAACATATTGTTGAGAAAACAAATAAATCATAATGTTTAGAGGAGAAATACCTTTCAGCAGTCTTAGCATGGATGATTTTTTTTTAAAGATTTTATTTATTTATTTGAGGGAGAAAGAATGAGAGACAGAGAGCATGAGAGGAAGGAGGATCAGAGGGAGAAGCAGACTCCCTGCTGAACAGGGAGCCTGATGTGGGACTCGATCCAGGGACTCCAGGATCATGACCTGAGCTGAAGGCAGTCGCTTAACCAACTGAGCCACTCAGGCGCCCCCGCATTGATGATTTTATCAACTAGTATTTTATTTGTGAAATTAAAATCTCTGAGCAATAACAGATGGTATGGGCAAAATCTGTTCCATTATTAATGACATAATTTCTGAAAACTGCCAATGTAAATGTTCACAGACCTAAATAACTCCATTTTGTAGAAACTGCTAGCCCCATATTATCAAATACATAGTCAAAGAACTGTATATTGGCTGACTTTGTCGACCAGGAATCTCAGTTAATTGGCAAAAATATATAGCTGTAATGTATCATAAAATAGTTCCAAAGGAAGGGTCCAATGCACTGCAAGAAGTTGGAATGCATTCTGCCAGAATTGAAATTAAAAAAAAAAAAGAAATGAATTTGTGTTTTGTAAAGTTGAGCAGTTAAATATTTAACCTGTGCTCATATTCTTTGAAATCGGAATCTTACTTTTTCCATAATACAGTAATCTTTCCTCAAATAACGTAATCCAGCATAGAAAGTTAGCACTTGCTTGAATACCTTCCCTCTTGAATATTTACACTGTATCCATCGCAAATTCAAATATCCCTTATATATGTCCCAGTAAGTACGCATGATATATATGTGTATATATATATACACATATAGAACCTCTGTTCTTCCTATCATGGGGCCTGAATCATAACTGTTGAGCATTCTTCTTCTTCTTTTTTTCTGTGTTCCGCCTTCCACAAGCCTTTTTAAGTGCTGAAACATGAATTGCTGAGACTTCAGTGGTAATTTCTGGGCCCTTTCCCTGAAGACTCAGAATCACAGCATTCTGTTTATTTTAGGTTGCTTTAATTATCAGAATACTTGAGTTGTTCAGCTCAGGATTTTCATCTTCCCGACCCAGACCTTCAAGGACACTGGTGTTTTACTTCACCATTACAAGTCTTAGCGTTGACTAATGTCTCAATTTGACATTACCCATCAACCTATTGAAAAGGATCTTCCTCTTTAATTTAATTATTTTACTCTCACGCTTGAATAATTATGATTAGCTCCTCACTAATTTTCATTCTCTAGCTTGTATTCCTTCCAAAGCAATTTACATATGGATCTGATTATGTCAATTATTTGATTTCCTCTATACTTATGGAGCACTTGGCACCTTCTTCTGGTTTAATCCTTATTATGTCATCTGCGCTCAATAACTTGAGATTAGATTTATTATTTTATCTTTTTGTCTATCTTCAGTCACAGCATGGTAAATTATATTCAATTGTTTATTGAAATTGCATATGGGGGTTAAAGGAAAACTAGTTACCTATAAAACTGCTAGCACTTTTACTTTAGCAATTAAATGAATCATGGTGCCTTTTCCTGAGTTAGGAGAAATTAAGAAATGAATTCACTAGTTTTGAGAGAAGATCTAGAATTCTTCTCTTCATGCTAAATATGAATTGCCTATTAACATACAAGTGGAGGTGAAGTTCAAAGGCAAATCAGGTTTGGATTATTGTTAGGATTGATTCTTCCACTTGTGCACCTATTTCTCAATTGTCTGCAAAAAGATACTTAAAAATTTTCACACCATAAAGGATAACCCCTTCTGTGTTTGCATGTATAAATGCACACTGATTAATTCAATAGAATGTGCTTAATACATGTTTTGTTTAAAATTAGCAGTGTCCTCTGATTGTTCACCCCTTGATTAATTTATAGGTCTGACTCGAATTCAGATTTTTAAAACATTGCCCTTTGATACATTTATTTATATATTCATTCTAGTCATTCAACTAGAATGACTAGCAATAAAAGCAAATATGAAAAAGATATGGTTTCTTGCAATCAAAGACGTCATTGATTAATGCTGGAGATCAATGACTGCCATATAGAGAAATAAGAGTTAAAGGATATTATAGAAGTGCTTTGGGAACATATAGGAGAGATACCTAATCAAACAAGTGTTAATAGGAGGAGAGGTAATTGGAGAGAATAAACGTTTGTTTTTCAAAGATGGTATTTGAGCTGAGTCTTAAAATCTTCAAAGATGGGAAAAAATAAACAAGGTAAAGATTATTTCATTTAAAGAAAAACATATACAACAGACCTAGAAAACTGAAATAATCCTAGGCACTTAACATATTTACATGACTATAATATGGCAAAGCTGTAACAATGGGAGAACTTCAAAATCATGAAAGTTTCTTTTATATTGTGCTGAGCCATTTATATTTTATCTTGGAGACAATGGAAATCATAAAAAAGTTGATCAGGGAAGATATACGATCAGATATAAAGTTAAGAAAGATTACTTGGGGCACCTGGATGGTTAGGTGGGCTAAACATCTGCCTTAGGCTCAGGTCATGATCCCAGGTTCCTGGGTAGGAGCCCCACATAGGCCTCTGGCTCTCTGCTCGGTGGGGAGCCTACTTCTCCCTCTGCCTGCCACTCCCCCTGCTTGTGCTCTCTGTCACTCTCTCTCTTTCTCTCTGTCAAATACATAAGTAAAATCTTAAAAAAATTACTCTGGTTACAATGTGTAGAAAGTATAAAGGCAGAGATATTAGAGGCAAGGTAGTTAAGAGGTATTGCAATAATCAAAGCAAATTGACTTAGAAGTAGCAATAAAATAGAGATGTGAGAGATAATGGAAAAGGATGAATCAAGGATAATTATCTGGCTTAAATAAGTGAGTCGATGGTGACACCATTTACAGAACAGATTGCAAATGGAGGATCAGAGTTGAGGACGTAGTATAGATCCAGTAGAAGGAGAATAATACGAGGTGGATTCAATTCAGGTACATTGAGTTTGAAACAGTTGTGGGATGTAAGGAGGTAAAGATATATGCAGTTGAATATATAGGTCTAGAACTTGGAGATAGAGGTAAGGGTTTGGGAATTATCAGTCTTTCCTTGTGACATAACAACAGGATATCCACTTCCAGTATATGTATGTGCTAAAGACAAATAAAGAGAAATGTTCATAATTCAAGATTCATTAATTTTTTGTTATTACATATTATTTCAAATGTTTTCACATGAATTATTTAATTTAAAATTCACAGGAATTCTAGGTGTTGAGAGGAGAAAGGTTGCTTTACAATTGACATTCTGTAGATGAATAAACAGAGACAGAAAGGAGTTAATTTCAGTTACACCAAACTAGTACCAACAGAACTGGAGGTGGACTCAGATCAGCTAACTCCAGGTCCTGTCTTCTTTCAATGCCAGTTGCCTGTCATAGCCATTGTTTATATGTGGTAATGTGATAGAAATCTAGCAGGGAATTTCATAATAATATTACTAACTATAGAGTTTAGAGAGAAATTAATATTCTTATATTAATTCTGAGATCAGAATCTCTACCATTTACTAAATTCAAGTTATGGCAAAATCAAAGACCTAATTGTCCGCAATGGATTTAGCATAGGCTATTCTATTTGGTATCTTGATAGCAAACTCACATATTACATAACTGTTTTGCAAACATTACAACTTTTTTCAATAAGCCATCTAATGTTTAACATTACTTGAAAATATTTATAATTTCAGCTAATACAACCTCTTGGAATGGTGATTACTTAACACATCAAAGGCCTACTTGTTCTTATTTGGAAAATTAATGTGGAAAGATATTCTAGTTTGTTTAAAGTGAGCAATTATAAACAAGGAAGAAAGCAGAAATGATTTCTATCCACACTAAATGTTCATCCTAATAGGGGCTAATCATTAGTTATCTTTATTAACTTATACATTTTGTTCTAATAATACAAGGCACTTTGATAGGCACTGTGGGGTAATCATGGTGAAAAAGACATTTCCTCTATTGAAAGACATTTGTAGATTAATTGCAGAGGTGGAAAAGAAAACAGGGGGACATTATGCTGTGCACAGTATGGAGTCCCAATTGTAGTTTATTATCAATCTTTGGTTTCAAACAAAAAAAGATGAATGGGATAATAATGGAAATATCATGAAATCATCACCAATAAGACTGTGAAAGAGTCTTCAGATATGGGAGATATGATAGGAATATTGTGATGACTGAAGAAATCAGTTAAGCTATCAGTCAAAATAGTTTATGCATAGACATTGAAAATGTGAAATCAACCAGGATTAGAGTCATATATTTGACAATATATTCCTATTTACCCATGAATGCCTTTCAGTGGTTCCTTTTTTTGTTAATGTTTTCATAGCAATGCTTTCTTAGAAAGTTATAGCTTATTGTAGTTCATGTGTTAAGCTTTTATCCTTCTTGACCTTGTGACTAAGACAAATGTTAGCTTTAGTGGATGTATGTTGCTTAATGGCAGACATCTATCAGCTCATTCGATAGTACAGAATTCATACAATACTGTATCTGAGCCCTAGTTTCACTTTTCTTTGGTCATACCACTTCCATAATAACAAACACTCAAAAATATCTGCAACACATTTTTTAATATGTAGATAAATGATACAGTTGTAAACCATTTTTCTAAGGCTCTATTCAAAAGAACTAGCATTAGCATGCATGGCTATTACTCTTTTCACCTACTGAGTAAATAAACCAGATTACCTTTCTTTCAATATTATGTATCAAAATAAAGAAGCATTTTAGTTGTGAGGTTTGAGAACTTTACTATGTTTTACACATAATCTTCATTCTGAAATTCTAAGTTATTTAAAATATGTTTCTAATGATAGATTAAAACTAATAAGTTTTATCCAGGAAAGACCTCTGATTTTAAAACAACATGGTCAGTTCTTGAACTATAACTACTAAATAAGTATATTTATTGTTTTATTTTATTTTATTTACTTATTTGACAGAGAAGCAAGAGAGCACAAGCAGGGGTTGCTGTAGAGGGAGAAGGAGAAGCAGGTTCCCTGCCGAGCAGGGAGCCCGATGCTGGGCTGCATCCCAGGACCCTGAGATCATGACCCGAGCTGAAGGCAGACACTTTACCATCTGAGCCAATCAGGTGCCCTATTGTTTCGATCATGCATGGAATTTTATCACCTATTTATTGAGATTGTATATTTCAATAGGAATATTTTATTGCAATCATTCCTTGTATCACAATTCTGAATATTTGAGAAAATAAAAATACTGAATTATGTAATTAAATTAAATATTGGGAATTTATAACTACATTTATTTACCCAAACCTACTAAATATTTTTTTCTGGTAAAGCTTATGGACACATGCTCAGAAAAATAACAATTGTTGCTGTTTTTCCTCTAGTTTGATTGGACTGGCAAGCCCTTACAAACCTGTATCTACCACAAAGCAAGCATCTTGAAAATTAATATAACCCAGCTTGAATGTGGTATCTGACTTTTAATATGGGTTTTAAATACCTCCTGGTTTTAAGCATCTTTACATTTTCCTTTCAAAATTAGCAGTTGTAGAAAAAGTTTCTATAGCACTTCCTGTAAGCAGTCTCCATGTTGAAAATGTAGTAGAGAAAGCTGAGCTACTGGGAGAAATACCAGAATTTAAGATATAGGTTTGGTGATGTGATCACTGACACCAAGAGAGTTCTGAATCTTAAGTGAATTCATTTTCCAGTAGACATCAGTTCATAAAGAAATATTTTATAAAATCCAGCATAATTGATGATTTTATTATATCAAAAGCAGATTTCTACTTTGTCATTTGGAATACTACTAGCTTATTATAATATAATTTCAATGACACAAGAATTCCAGTTAAGGATTTAAAAATGCATGTTTTATTTGTTAAGTGATAAGAAGCTAAATGTTTGACAAAAAAGAAAAAAGATAAACAATCCCAACTTCCCACCTAAATATTTATTTGCTTAAAATTGCATCTTTTATTTTTGGCTTGTGAGACTTATACTCTTTGAGAGCATGGAAACCATTAATGCCAAGCGTGATTGGTTTTCAATCCCTTTTTCCCTTCTAGCTTGATGATGTGCTCTATTTTCTTTAATTATGGTATGATGACTGGTTACTTGCACTGTTTCTGTTATGAATTGAGTTAGCCTCTTGGCCTTTTGTAACTAATAATCTGTCTTTTTGCCTCTCAAGTGTGTTTTTCCTCTGTATATAGTACTTAGAATTTATTATGGTGCTTATTTATTTATGTACTTATATTTCAAAAAGTCTGAAATATAGCATAGGAATGCTATCAGCTTGTATAAGAAAATTTATAAAACACTTTTACCCATACCTACTAAATACTAGCACAAGACACCACAAAGAGTCATAATACAAGTGAGATAAATAGCATATGAAATAACCCATAGTATAGAATCTAGATTTTTTTGAGGCAGAGAATGTTACAAATTTATTCAAACATAGAAGCATTTTTTATTTTCCTTTCAGATTCAGCCAACATAACACTATATGTTGAGTTAAATTTATAAGTCATTTAAAACTTCTGTATTTTTTCTTTTATGGTCTTTAAACCCCAAATAGCTTGTTATGAAACACTTTTTGTAAGGGAGCTATGCTTTTATAACACTCATGGACTTTTGGTATAAACAGAAGGAACTCTAAATTCCTAAGAGTTTAGAAATTTCCCCTGTCAATGTATTTCTACTCTTTCCTTTGGTTTTAATGTTTCTTTAAAAAAGAACCTCGCTAATGACTGAAATAGCACACAAAGGATTTTGAACAGGTTGTACTTTCCTGTGATAGTATTTTAAATAATATGAAGCATCTTGCACTTATTACAGAGCTATCAGGCTTGCAACTCTTCTGAGGAAAATATAAGGATAGACTGCCCCAGAGGGGTTACTTAATGAAATACAGCATCTCTTGGGTGCCTGGGTGGCTCAGTTGGTTAAGTGGCTGCCTTTGGCTCAGGTCATGATCCTGGAGTCCCAGAATCGAGTCCCGCATCGGGCTCCCTGCTCGGCGGGGAGTCTGCTTCTCCCTCTAACCCTCCCCCCTCTCATGTGCTCTCTCTCAAATAAATAAATAAAATCTTTAAAAAAAAAAGAAAAGAAATACAGCATCTCCTTGAGGAACAAGTATAGCTAAATGAGTTGATAGAACTGAATGTAGTATAAATATTTTCAAGTATGATATATCAATATATGTATATGCAAGGTATACATATATATATGTATATATGTGTGTATGCCATTGTAACATCCTAAACAAAATAATAAATTTTTTAGTAAACTATCAATGATTACACTGACAGTATAATTTTGTCATTGATGTGAGGTTGAGGGCAAAGAATAATTAGATTGGCATGGTGTTTCCTCCTGTTTCAGGATTTGTAGGGTCCTTAGCGAACATTGGTAACAACCTTTCAAAAGTACTGATTACGAAGTGAGATGCTCTGCATATTAACTACAGGTTTTTACCCAAGAGGATATAGGAAAAAAATCTAACACTATTAAAAAAATGGAGGGAAGCCAAGAATGCTTTAGGGGTGGAGAGTCAAGCAATTGTCTTTGAATATAATGATTAAGATGCATTTGGGCTGAAGCAAGTGAAGTTGCTGACATTACAAGGCAGAAACAATGATGAAATCAATTATATCACTCCTTCTCTAACAATTTACTGGTTCTCTAAGTGATAATGTGGATTCCGAAAGTTGAGATTTTTTTATCAATGTACACTATCATTGTTGATCTATAAAGACTAAGCGTTGTTTATATTAAAGACTCAGTTTTAAGAATAAAGAGTGTGTTAGAAAGAAATACTTATAATGATTAAGGGATGAGGTAAATAAAAAGATGTTCATCAGCACTAATCATCAGGGAAATGCAAATCAAAACCATGATGCGATATCATCTCATACCTGTTAGGATGCTGTTATCAAAGAACAAAAGATAGCAAGTGTTGTCAAGAATGTAGAGAAATTGGACCCTATACACTGTTGGTAGGAATATAAAATGGTATAGTTGCTATGGAAAACAGTGTGTGGTTCCTCAAAAAATTAAAAATAGAGCTATTTTATTATCTGCAATCCCATTTCTGAGTATATATCCAAAAAATTGAAATTAGGATCTTGAAGAGCTATTTGCACACCTATGTTCATTGTGGCATTATTCACAATAGATGAGATATGGAAACAAATGTTTATTGGTGATGGATAAAGAAAATGTATTACATACAATGGAATACAATTAAGCCTTTAAAAAGAAGGAAATACTGCCATATGTGACAACATGGGTGAAACTGGAAGACATTATGCTAAGTGAAGTAACCTAGTCATAGAAAGACAAATACTACATGATATCATTTATCCCCGCTCCAGCATCTAAAATAGTCAAACTCACAGAATCAGAGACTAGAATGGTGGTTACCAGAAGCTGGAGGGAGGGGGAAATGGGTAGTGGCTGTTCAAAGGATAAAATGTTTCACTTATACAAGACGAATAATTCTTCTTTGGAGAAATATTGCAATGATGGCCATTCCAAGGTATCTGCTATTATATGTCTCATATGTGGGCAGGAAAGACATGACCAGCTTAGGGTCTGGAATAAATGTCACTAACTCCTTGTAGTCTCTCTATGTGATCTTTCCTGCTGAGAAGCTTTAGGATAACAGAACTTTCTAGATGTTGCCTTAGGGTTTCCAAAGCATGTGGTATATGCAAGAGGCTTCTCTCACCTGGCTTCAAGTGAAAGTTTTTTAGTTTTTCTTTTTTCTATTATGACCTAGACTCAACAATTGGGAAGTGCTGCATCAGCTACATTCTTGTCTATTAAGGAAGTCACTGAAGTTCACCCAGGCTCAAGGGAACAAGATATAGAACTCACATCTTGATGTGGGGATGGCAAGATTCTCAGGAAGATGCAAGACCATAATTATTATTTTGGGGAAAATTCTGTTGAGAATTCAGTAATAGTGGGCTACAGTTGTGTAGTTCCAAGATGTATGATCTTCCTGGTTCTGCGATCTTGAGTCAAGCAATTAATACAAAAAAATTGAACCAAGTTGATGACACTTCGAAAGTTGTAGGCGTTTGAATGTTCTTTTCACTAAAGAGATTTTAAGACATTGAAAAAAATATAAACAACTAAGAATGAGCTCACATTAAACATTATTTATAACCAGCAGCCATCAGCAAGCAGATTATGATGAAGCACATTCTATCCACAATAACATAAAAAAACCTGTAAATATTTGGAAAAGATAATAATATAAAATATATGGTACTCAAATAATCAACCCACAAATGTTCCATGGAAAATATAAAAGACTTGAGTAAAACAGTAAAGAGATTTCTAAAATGAGAAAATTGAGGGGCAGCTGGGTAGCTCAGTCATTAAGCATCTGCCTTCGGCTCAGGTAATGATCCCAGGGTCCTGGGATCGAGCCCCGCATCAGTCTCCCTGCTCCGTGGGAAGACTGCTTCTCCCTCTCCCACTCCTCCTGCTTGTGTTCCCTCTCTCATTGTGTCTCTTTCTGTCAAATAAATAAATAAAATCTTTAAAAATAAAATAAAATGAGAAAATTGAGCATTATAAAGATATCACCTGATGTTAAAGTGTTTAGAGATTAATGCAACTTCAATAAAACTCCATGTTGAATATTAATTTTAACTTGAGACAACTACTAGTGAATGCAAATAGAAAACAGAATAAAAGAAGATAGGAAAAAAATTTATTTAAAAAAAATTTCTTACTATTTCTTACTAAACTGTCAAAACCTGATGGGATACTGGTCATCTAGCTGTGTCTAGCAGGTATTTTCAGTGCAACAGTGAGGAAGACATAGTGTCCAGAGCTAGTAGACATGGTAGTCTGGAAGAGTAACTGAGGGTAGTTAAAAAAGGACATGCTTAATTACCAGATCTAAAAACAATTGTGAAGCTATACATTTAAAAGTGAAACTCATTAAAAAATTAGGACTCTTGTAGCAATAATCTCAAAATTGTTTTTCACATGAATGCACTTAGGATTTCCTATCAGAGTGTTGGCAGCATGCCTTAGAATTAGACCCCATGGGTTAACAGTGTAATACTGATCCGAATATATATGTCTCAATGTGAGCATCACCTCTTTTAGGACACATCCTCTTGACATCCACAAATTGGTTTATTTGGACTCCTTTCTATTAATTTAGCACATGAATGTACACACCTATGTGTACCAAGCAGTAATGTGTCTGTTTGTTCTTCCGTGTCAAAAAACTCTGATATCTTGGAGAGCAGAAGCTATATTTTTCAAAAATTGCTTTCACTAATATATCCCAATGCCCAGCAGAGTGTTTGAAATAAAATATGAACTAAATAAACTCATACTGTGTTAAACAAATGTGTGAATGGATAAACAGTAAGGGATTATTTCCTGATTCTGGTGGTGGACATAATATAAACTTCTATCTCATCCTTACAGTAAGATTTAGTCATAAATTTTGTTAGCTCATTTTACAAAAAAATAAAGCTTAATTATGCTAATTAGCTGGTTAAAGTCATTAGAGTTTCAACTTTGAAATGATTTGGGTTTTAAGCACATGATTTAAAAAAAAATATCCTTGATAACATGGACAAATAGGAATTGAACAGATAATCTCCCCCAAACAGATTTTAAGTTACAAAAAAAATTTAACAAGTAAAAAGGTAGAAATCCCAGATTAATGAGAGTGAAAGATATTATTTATTAAATAATATTAGAAATACTGATTAGAAATTTGGGAAGATGAGTTAACAAATAATTATCTTACACCATTCAACAAAAATAAATTTCAATTTGATTAAAGGTTACATTTTAAAACAAACAAGCAAACAATTCAAATAAATGCTCTATGTCTCAGATGTTTGGATAAAGAGGTGTTGAAAACTGGAAGTGATAGAAATTATAAAGGAAAATATAAACAAGTTGGACATACCTCTTTTAATATCTGTTCTACTCTTTATGCTTTTTTAAAATAAAAAAAACTACTAGACCAAAAATGTATAATTATAAACATGTAGGCACAAAAATGCAGAAAAGAGGATTTATTCTTTTTATAAAATATATAGTTTAGAACCATCAGTAAGTTCTTGGAGAGAAGCTGTACTTGAAAAGCAGGTATAAATTTAAGGTCCAGTGAAGAAAAATTTCAAAAAGATGTTAAGTGAGCCAAAGCACAGAACTTCAATATTGTGTAGATGTGTGAAGTAGTCAGGAAATAGTCCAGGCCACTAAGTCTAATGCCAGGGCCCAACTTAAAAAATTCTGGTCTCTTTAAGAGGTTTGGATTTATTCCTTAGACTACACCATTAAAAAAATATATTATTAACCTTCTAATTGCAAACAACTAAGTGCATATGCAAAACAATTAACATGAAGACAAGTGAAAATCAGAAAAGGAAAAATAAGTAATCTTATATAGGAAATGAATATAAATATGTCAAAAATAAAGGATAAAATAGTGTCTGCAATTAAACACTAAAAATGTATCTATGACAATCTGTATAACATCCTATATTATCTGTGGAATATAGATAGGCTGGAGGGAACATTACCATTATTTTTACTAGTGGATTCTTGAATACTATTCAAATATCCTGTGTATTTTGAGAACCAGATAAATGAAACATAAAGACATTTTCCCTGAAAATAAGAGATACTGTTGTTATCAGTTCATTTATCATCTCAGGTTCTTGTAAGCAGTCAAAGCAGAAAATCTATTTCTCTCTTGTGTGAACCATACTCTTTCTACTTCTGTCTTACTTTTGGCTGTAGTCTCTGCAAATTCATTTGAAAAATTGGGTTGTCAGTTTCACACTTCAATTCTGTGGCTGCTGCTATAAAAGGACAGGTAATTTGCTCAGGGGAACAGTGTAATCTGTAGCAGAAGTTGTCATACTAATGGCTAATTCAGAAAACCATAAATGCTTCAAACAAGAGTAACCTTAGACTCTCTATATATGCATATTTTATGGATGGTGTGTATAAATGCACATATATGCATATATATAGAGATGGTATATATAAATGCACATATATATTCATTAATTTTTATGTTATCATTAGGAGTAAATAAAATAGAGAACAAACACCTGAAGTTTGTAATAAATCCCATTTGATATTCTGACAAAATATCCCATGCCTTTCACATGCTTCATACTTGTCTTGGGTCCAGAGATGAGGATTTATAGGTAGAAAACCTATTGGAATTTCCCTCTGGGATCAACACAGGTGGAGGCACCAAACAGGGAGACTTGGGTCAATAGTGGAGCTGTGATGCATTGCAACAAAGAACTCATTGATAGCAGAGGCATTTCTAGAGCTGGTATGGTTTTTCATAGTTATCCATCCCTGAAGGAATCATTCTAGGCTTCCTGTGCTACATGGACCAGGCTTTGGAGGTAGGTGGCTCCTGAAGTGGGAGTGTGACTTTGAGTAAACCAGCTCTCTTCTACTACAAAGAGTATCTGAGCACGTACTCAGCTAAGAGGTATTAGCAACACTCACTCCCAAGAGCTGCGGGAATGAATATCTCAGCCTGAAACGGAGGTTCTGAGTCCATCAACTTCAGTCCACCTTTTGTGACTCATGGATTCATACAAAGAGTTCTGGAAACATCTCGTCCAGTATTCTGGTCAGGCTCATTTCTTCAAGAAACTTAC
Organism: Neomonachus schauinslandi; assembly: GCF_002201575.2. Classification (NCBI taxonomy): domain Eukaryota; kingdom Metazoa; phylum Chordata; class Mammalia; order Carnivora; family Phocidae; genus Neomonachus; species Neomonachus schauinslandi. The sequence continues at coordinate 86,826,198 of NC_058406.1, read as the reverse complement.
AGAGGGAAGGTTAGTAAGACCAACTATAACCCAGGTCTCTAAACCTGCTCTTAAGGACACAACTGATATTCATTTTTTGCCTCTTATAATGTCCACTAAAATCTCTTTACCTTCAGCTAGCATTTCTGCTGGTCTAGGTGACTTTCCTACTGGCATGACCAAGAAGCTTACCTTTGAGTGGTCTGAACCTCTGATCATTAGACCTTTCTCAGTTCAAAACCAAGGCACTTGCCAATTTATCAAGAAAAAAAGGCAAAGGAGTTCCAAGAGATCAATAAGTACATCATCAGGGTGTCACATTTTTTACCTGCTCCTATTGTAACCTGCCTATAACTATAACCTGCCTGCCATGACGGTGATTTTTCCCCTCTTTGCTTGAAGTTATCAAATGGCAGCTTAAAGTGTAGGGGGACACTTGCTGTGTCTCTGGTGGAGGAATTCTCTATCTGGGACTGGAATCTCTAAACCTTCGGAATTCAGTGTTGTGATATAAAGCACCAATTCCCCGAAATGAATCACTGAGTATGATGATGAATGGAGACACTCCTACTCCATTCCTTGCTTCCTGTTTCCTGCTGAAACAGCATCATATCATGATCATTAATTAAGGGTGCACACTGTGTTCTGGAGGACAGCACTTCATTCCTGCATGGCATTATTTCCAAGAGGGCAACTCAGTTGAACATTCAAAAGATCATTTTCTCACTCTAATCAGTCTGATGTTTGTGGAGAATTGTTTCCCACCAAATATAATATTGGTTTTATTGCATTATCTTGGCCAAAGTTTCAGTAGCAAAAGCTTTTACTTGCCAATCTCTACTGTGCCAACTCTTTCTTCCCTGGCCAAGGAACCAATGTGGGAGTTATGATAATTATCAAATATGTCTATTCCAATTATACATTTAGAGTTTGTGTCCCAGTGGACTCACTGGGAGTTGTAACTGAACTAAGTTTCCATTAATTATCTTGTCCCCATGCATCCCCCATCTATATTAAAGAACTTGAAAATGCTTTGAGTCTATAGGTATCAATGTAGAGTTGGAGTCTGTGTCCTTGAAATATCTAGATATGCTTCTTTCTCCAGTGCATGGTTACCTAAATATGGAGTTGTAGTTATCATTGAGGAAGCAATGGGAAATACATCACTGTGCACACTTATAATGTCCTTCATGTTAGATTTGGCTTTGTCAGACCACTACTAGTTTAGGTTAGATTTCCTAGGAAACTAATTTTGGGAAGGAAATTTGAATCAGGAGCATAATTTAGCCTATAAAATAGCCTTAGCCTTTAGCATCAACAACTGGAGGATTGTTGGAAGTTGTCTTTAGCAGAGGGAAAAGGTATTAGTTTCTTATTGCTGCTATAACAAATTATCACAAACTTAGTAGCTTAAAATGACACAAGTTTATTCTTTTACAGTTCTCAAGATGAGAAGTCCTAAAATGGGTCAGAAGGGCTACATTTCTTCTGGAGGTTCTCAGGGAGAATTGGTTTCCTTCACTTTCTAGCTTATAAAGGCCACCTGTATTCCTTGTCTCATGGCCTTTCTCCATCTTCGAAGCTAGAAACATGGCATCTTCAAATTAGTACCCTACTTCTATCATCACAATGATATCTGTGTCTATGACCCTCCAACTGCCCTCTTATAAGGGCACTTGTGATCAAATCGGTCCCACTCAGATAATCAAGAACAATGTTCCCATCTCAAAATCCCTAACCTTATCATATCCACAAAGATTTTTTTTTTTTGTCATGTAATGTATCATATTTGTAGGTTCTGGGGATTAGGATGTGGCATCTTTGGTGGGTCATTATTCAACCTATCACAGTCTACCCTCTGTGATATCTTCAATGTATAACACATGGAAGTGGTGATAATTAATGACATTTTCTTTGACATCCTTAATATTAGAGAAGGAACAAAGTGAGTGGTCTCTGAAACACAAGCACAATTTTCTTACAGATGAAGTAATAATGAGTCTCAAGATGTGTTTAATGACACACAATTCTTTAAACTGGTGATACTTATTATTGTTTTAGCACTGTACCATTTATATTTAATCATTACAGCTTCTGCAAATGTTTCACAAAATACTTAGTCAAGATATCATTTTCACACTGTGGTTGTTGTGAAATTGTTTTTATTTTTGAACTTTTATAATAATCTATTTTTTTTACTTTTTCTATAGATAACAAGTGGCTAATTGTACTTAAATTACTTTTTCTATTTTTTAATTTTATTTATTTTTATTTTTTAATTTAAAAATTTATTAACATATAATGTATTATTTGTTTCAGGAGTACAGGTTTGTGATTCATCAGTCTTACACAATTCACAGCACTCACCATAGTACATACCCTCCCCAGTGTCCATCACACAGCCACCCCATCCCTCCCACCACCCTCTACTCCAGCAACCCTCAGTTTGTTTTCTGAGATTAAGAGTCTCTTATGGTTTGTCTCCCTCTCTGGTTTCATCTTGTTTCATTTTTCCCTCCCTTCCCCTATGATCCTCTGTCTAGTTTCTCAAATTCTTCATATCAGTGAGATCATATGATACTTGTCTTTTTCTGATTGACTTATTTTGCTTAGCATAATACCCTCTAGTTCCATCCACATCATTGCAAATGGCAAGATTTCATTTGGGGTTTTTTTTTGATGGCTGTATAATATTCCATTGTGTATATATATATCACATCCTCTTTATCCATTCATCTGTAGATGGACATCTAGGCTCTTTCCACAGTTTGGCTATTGTGGACATTGCTGCTATAAACATTGGGGTGCATGTGCCCCTTCGGATCACTACATTTATATCTTTGGGGTAAATACCCAGTAGTGCAATTGTTGGGTCATAGGGTAGCTCTATTTTCAACTTTTTGAGGAACCTCCATACTGTTTTCCAGAGTGGCTGCACCAGCTTGCATTCCCACCAACAGTGTAAGAGGGTTCCCCTTTCTCTGCATCCTCACCAACATCTGTCGTTTCCTGAGTTGTTAACTTTAGCCATTCTGACTGGTGTGAGGTGGTATCTCATTGAGGTTTTGATTTGGATTTCCCTGATGTCAAGTGATTTTGAATACTTTTTCATATGTCTGTTGGCCATTTGGATGTCTTCTTTGCAGAAAAGTCTGTTCATGTCTTCTGCCCATTTCTTGATTGGATTCTTTGTTCTTTGGGTGTTGAGTTTGATAAGTTCTTTATAGATCTTGGATACTAGCTCTTTATCTGATATGTCATTTACAAATATCTTCTCCCATTCTGTCGGTTGTCTTTTGGTTTTGTTGACTGTTTCCTTTGCTTTGCAAAAGCTTTTTATCTTGATGAAGTCCCAATAGTTCATTTTTGCCCTTGCTTCCCTTGCTTTTGGCAATGTTTCTAGGAAGAAGTTGCTGTGGCTGAGGTTGAAGAGGTTGCTGCCTGTGTTCTCCTTTAGGATTTTGATGGACTCCTGTCTCACATTTAGGTCTTTCATCCATTTTGAGTCTATTTTTGTATGTGGTGTAAGGAAATGGTCCAGTTTCATTCTTCTGCATGAGGCTGTCCAATTTTCCCAGCACCATTTGTTGAGGAGATTTTTTTTTTTTTCCCATTGGACATTTTTTCCTGCTTTGTCGAATATTAGTTACCAAAGAGTTGAGGGTCCATGTCTGGGCTCTCTATTCTGTTCCATTGATCTATGTGTCTGTTTTTGTGCCAGTACCATACTGTCTTGATGATGACAGCTTTGTAATAGAGCTGGAAGTCTGGAATTGTGATGCCACCAGCTTTGCTTTGCTTTTTCAACATTCCTCTGGCTATTCGGGGTCTTTTCTGGTTCCATACAAATTTTAGGATGATTTGTTCCATTTCTTTGAAAAAAGTGGATGGTATTTTGATGGGGATTGCACTGAATGTGTAGATTGCTCTAGGTAGCATTGACATTTTCACAATATTTGTTCTTCCAATCCATGAGCATGGAACGTTTTTCCATTTCTTTGTGTCTTCCTCAATTTCTTTCATGAGTATTCTATAGTTTTCTGAGTACAGATTCTTTGCCTCTTTGGTTAGATTTATTCCTAGGGATCTTATGGGTTTGGGTGTAATTGTAAATGGGATCGACTCCTTTATTTCTCTTTCTTCTGTCTTGTTGTTGGTGTATAGGAATGCCACTGATTTCTGTGCATTGATTTTATATCCTGCCACTTTACTGAATTCCTGTATGAATTCTAGCAGTTTTGGGGTGGAGTCTTTTGGTTTTTCCACGTAAAGTATCATATCATCTGCAAAAAGTGAGAGTTTCACTTCTTCTTTGCCAATTCAGATGCTTAAATTACTTTTTCTTATTGCTTTTGTTTCTCTTTTCCTGTGCACAGTTCAAAAGAGCCTTATACTTTATTTTCTGGGTGATAGAATATATTATGAAACATTAGAGTTGAAGAGAATTAGTTAAATAGAATAAATATAAGTGTTTTTGGGGGTGGGTGTTTTTTTTGTAAGGTTAAGCTTTTCCTATAATCACCCAATTGTTAGTGCTTTTTATTTCAATTTTTAAAGTGTGATAATTATTAGATTTTTAAAAAAGCTTAAACAGTGTGAAGTGAGAAACTCATTTTAAGGAAGTTTCCAAATTTAAGCACTACTTTTCTTAATCATTGTCTATTCTGCACCATTAAAGAATGAGATTGATTCTTCACAAGAGAGATTCTTGGAAGACCACATTCTCCTTGTGGTATGTTGTTGTGATATGTTAAAATATAGTGTTAGGGGGCGCCTGGGTGGCTCAGTTGGTTAAGCGACTGCCTTCAGCTCAGGTCATGATCCCAGGGTCCTGGGATCGAGTCCCGCATCGGGCTCCCTGCTCTGCGGGGAGCCTGCTTCTCCTTCTCCCTCTCCCACTCCCCCTGCTTGTGTTCCCTCTCTCGCTGTGTCTCTCTCTGTGAAATAAATAAATAAAATCTTTAATAAAAAAAAATATAGTGTTAGGTATATTTTAGGCATGTGGGTTAATGGATGGTCTGATATACTGGTATTGGTAACGCCTTCAGTCTACCTCAAAGTGAAAGACAGCTTGTAGATCCAGAAATTTGGTGAATTTCATGTTCATTGGTTTAATTTTTGACTCTTAAACTTTAATTTACACAAACTAGAAATATTTGTTTCTTTTTAGCATTTTGATTAAATTTAACGTTAAAGAGGTGGCCCTGATAACATTTAAAGTCAGGTTAGGAAAAACAAAAACAAAAGCAAAACATTTTCTGTTGTGTGGCTGAAAGAATATCTAGACTTCTAGGCACTGGGAAAATGGTGGAAACACAGATCTAAACTGAAAGGAATATATATACACTTGCCATATTCATTTATTTATACTTTTAAAAATAATCTTTATTATAGAAATATTAAAACATGAAAATAGAATGGCATGATGAACCCTAATGTACCTGTAACCCAGCCTTAATAATTAAGAATATGTTGCCAGTTTTGTTGCATTTATCTGCCTTTCCTCACAATTTTTACTGAAGAATTTTAAAGAAAACCCCATATTCTAACTTTCAATGAGAAACATAGTATTATTCTTACTTTACAAATGGAATGGTTACATAAGTCAGCTTTAGAATATGTAGCCTCAAAGTTTTAGGAAAGGGAGAAATATAATGAAATTCAAACCCCAAATATTTATGAAACTCACCCTTTAGACTCGATTCAATTTTTAAAACTGTCATAGGAAACTATGATATATATAATAATATTATATTATTATACAGTATAACAATATATATAAAGAGTACAGAGTACTCTTAATATATATTTACAGAATATATATATTTATATATAAATAAAGTATACATTATTTTGTATCTGCTTTCAAATTCAGCCTAACCTTGTGTTTTAATATTTTTAGTACTTAGGTAATCAAGGTTCATAATTATTTTAAAATAACATTGTAGATATCCTCCAATTCACCTGGTCTGGTGTCTATGGCATTGTTGAAATTTAGGGTCAGTTCTATTCCATACATATTTGATAGGTGTTAAGGGACTACTTCTAATGTAGATATGTTAAGATTATGAAAGAAAGAAAGAAAGAAAGCATGTGCTCTACCTCCTGGAATTGAAACCAAAGTTTTGCATAAATAATCCAACTGGAAAACAATGTAAGATAAAATTGACAATAAAATAATAATAACTAATATTTATGGAAATATTTATTTTGTTCAAATATAAAATGCTTTATATAAGCTATATGATATGGCATTATAGCATAGTATTATTGTATTATAGCTATATAATATAGTATTCAAAAATTATAATGGGCTTTCAAATCAATCAGTCCTCAGATTAACTCTGATGTACCACAGCCCAAGCTGTATTCTCTTGAACAAGTCACTTATCTTCTCCTATATTAAATAGGTGTAGTAATAATCTTTACACTATGGCTTATTAGTGAGATTTGAATTTGGTAAAACCCATAAAGCACTTAGCACACTGTAAAGAACATATTAAGCCCCCAGTATATGCCAAATTATATTAGCGTTAATACTATTGTCTATCTGAGGATATTTTTGTTAGTGTTAGTATTTTATATTAATATTCTTTTATGGCTTGGCATATTAATCTATTCAGGAATTGAATGACTTAAAAGACACAATTGTGCATGAGGGTTGTTCTTGGCAATGGACTCATGTAGGTGGTTATGTGGTTCTTGTAGGACAAATTAAGACTTGAAGAAGCAAATGGAAGATAAATGCATTTCAGTGAATCATTTTGTGAGCACGTGCTATATACTAGGCATCATGCTAATTTCTGAGGAGATCAAAGTGCAATAATGCATTACTATTTTGTTGTCAAGGAGATTATAATCTGGGATAAAAGATATAGGTAAATCAGGGATTAAAGTGCATAGAGTATATTCAGATATTATAGGAGCTAACAGGTACGGTGTGTCGCTATTCAGATTGCTGGTCAGAGAAGACTTCAAGAAGAAAGAGGGATGGATGGCATTGCACACAGGCAGAGAAAACAAGCATATGATGAGCAGATGTAGTTGATGAGTCCAAAATGACTAGAATCAAGGCAGGAGATGGTTTCACAAAGAATTTGCCTTGACAGATGTAGAATTATGCCATCTGTACATGATCTGAAATGTGGAGGAGGACAGTGTGTAGACATTGGAATGTCATTGGGAAAATTGGACCAGGGACCAAAACAAATGAAACTTTTGGCAAAATATCTGAGCATTACACTACAAACATCTACCATTTAAAAAATGCATGTCAAATTAATTCCCGAAGAGAAAGGAAAGGCTACAATTGCAACTTTGCAATTCCCTTCAAGAGAAGACATCCAAAGGGGCTGGACTTTTCCAGCAATACTAGCCTATGTTCAAGAGCCAGTAGGTCTTTCCTTAACTCAAATGACAATCTTCTCCTGGCTGTTGTTGAAAATCTGAATGCATTCTGAGCATATTAATCACATAGCTAATAATAATCTCTTTGAAATGGAAAATGGGATATCCTTACAGTCAATATTTCAAAAATAAGAGTTGGTTGTTTTGCTTCATGAATATTAATAGAGTTTGAATCTTTCAGTTTTGTGTCCCATGTGAGACACAATGGCATTCTTTCTTTCCCTTTGCATCCTCATGTGTCAAAGGACTTTGAAAAATAAATCTCTCATTGCCATCAACAAAACTCAGTGAACAGCAGCAGACAAGAAAAGAACTATAGCAGATATTATAAGGGCAGAATAATTTAAGGGATAAATTGTCCCCCAAAAATTTAGAACACAAATATTAGTCACAATCACCTACTTTTCAGCATCTACATTACAAAATTATAATTGTAGGCTTATAAATTCATAATTTATCATTGCACTGTGAGGATAAAATTATATGACTTAAATAAATATAATTTTGAAAGAATAGAAAAAGTTTATAGTTTTCTTAAAATGCATAGTATTATTTCCCACATCTCAGTAATTTGACTTGTAGAAAAATAAGCAAAGTGTGTCCCTTGGACCACATGAAGGATTCTTTCCTTTACTGACTGTAGTATGCATTTTTGTCTCCACACTGAGATACCAACAGTTTTTTATAGGCTTTTTATCTCATAAAGTTATTTATGGAGCAATTGTAAGCTGCTAACAAGAGCCCCAATTTTAGTGGCTCATAGGAAACCATAGGTTATTTTCCTGATAGGCAGGAAAAAGTCTAATTAGAAGAACTATGACTGTAAAATTAAGGAGAATGTGGCAAAAAATTTTACTTGGTTAAGCAGATATATGATCTTAAAAAAGTTTCAAATTAAAAACATACAAAACTACGGGCACCTGGGTGCCTCAGTCGTTAAGCGTCTGCCTTCGGCTCAGGTCATGGTCCCAGGGTCCTGGGATCGAGCCCCGCATCCGTCTCCCTGCTTGGTGGGTGGCCTGCTTCTCCCCATGCTTGTGTTCCCTCTCTTGCTGTGTCTCTCTCTCTCAAATAAATAAACAAACTTTAAAAAAAACATACAAAACTACTAAAAATAAGCTATATAAAATGTTTTATTTTGTAAAATTTAGTACATCCCGGAAAGTTTTTTTCTTATCATAACATTGCATTTTGCTTAATATTCTGCAAGATACCAGCAGCAAAATTATTTTATATGAACATCTGCCACCAACCTATTTACTTTCTAACATTATTATGATTAATTTCGATTGTGTGTTATTTTACTTTGTAGCTGTCATAAAATACTTTATTTGAATTCAGATGCAGAAATATATATTACTTCATAGAGAAATCATTCCAGTTATAAAACTACAAATGGTCACAACACATTGTGCACTAAAGAATTCTGGAAAGAAAAATGTTTTTTCATAGATATAACTGTGTTCTAAAGTACATAAATGGTATAATGAATCTACAATGCAATATCCTTTCTACTTTGTGGCACTTGTGCATTATGTCTTCTAAATTTGTTTCCTGTGGGTTTTTAGAAAATATTTATACGAAATGTGAAATTACAGATTATTTCCATTGAATTGTATATTTTTATTTTTTATAATGAGAATTTAAAGTATGAGCAAGACTATCAGCGTACAGATCAAAACGCATTACAAGGTAAGATAATATTATTTCTGCTCCTATGTAGTGTTGTTAAAATATTGACATGTTAAAGCAGGCTTTCAGACACTCAGAGAGATTCTTTGGGAGATGGCAGGAGGGAGGTCATAGACTCAAGTTTCATAGTTCACCTAGGAATAATCAAATTGATCTGTAATCCAGAAGGGTATTTGGGTACTAAGATTAATTTTGTTAGATACATTTCTTTCCATAGATTCTACTTGGAAGACATCTGCTCCCTTATTTAGTGGCGTTAGAGCCCAATGAGTAATTGACTGGATTCAGTGAGCATGAGAATAAAGCAAGGGAATGAGGCCGATCCTGTAAAATTTTCTATCTGTGCTATCATAGATCCTTTAAAAAAAAAGATTGATTGATTGATTTAGAGAGAGTACACGCATGTGAGGGGGGAGAGGGCAGAAGGAGAGGGAGAGAGAGAGAATCTTAAGCAGACTCCATGCTGAGCACAGAGCCTGACAAGGGGCTTGATCTCAAGATCCTGAGATCATGACCTGAGCTGAAATCAACAGTTGGTCACTTAACCAACTGAACCATCCAGGTGCCCTTATTGTAGATCCTTTTATATTATCCCTATTGTATGAGAAAACATGTGACCAGGGCACTCTTATCACTGGTAGGGAATGTTTATTTTCCTTGCCCTGTTCTGGCTACCTGCTCAGAAATTATTTGAGTAAACTTTTACAATGCCCTTTATTTGTCAATAAGGTTAAAATTTCCTATCATTTGACACTTCCTCTGGACAACCGTTTTACAATTCACCGCATTTTATTTTTTTTCCATTTATATTTTAGCTTGATAACCCTTTTTCTAGGAAGGCATCATAGCCCCTTTGCTAAATTTTAAATAATGTTTTCTGCACTTTTCAAAGATATGAAGTCCTTTCTGTATTAATCTTATTATCAATATGCCCTTTAAAAATATTGATTATAGAGAGACTTTTGTCACTCCTGAAATTATAACTTATATGTGGCTATTTATTTTGTTTACCATTAGTGCTTTCTCTGAGACCAGACACATGATCTTCATTTTTAAGATAAGCAAAGAACTTGCCAAAATAAAAATAAAAGGTAATTAGAGGGATGATAAAATTCATGCTTCTTGACTCCAACTTTTCAAGGTAATTTTTAGTTAGCTTGATGTTGGAGAATTTAAGAGAGACATTTAAAAAAATTATTTGGTCACTCCTTACTCACTATTGACTCTTATATATGATAGAAGTAATGTTAAGACCTAGGAACATAATATTAATGAAGATACAGTCCTTGCCATTAATTTTGAAGAGGGATACAGGTTTAAAAATAGGGAAATTACATATTAGTGAAGTTAGTGCATCAAGAATTTTAAAACAGAATGAATTAAAAGTTTGGGGATGGAGGCAGTGGCTATCCAAAGCAGAGATAAAGGAATATTCCAAGAGGAATACAGCAAATATGCTAATTCTAAAAGTCAATAGGAATTAGTCAGGGATAGAAGTGGGGAGAAGAATTTCAGGCACAGGGAATATCAAAGGCAAAGTCCTGTGGATGACACAGTTCATGGTTTTTCCAGGAACAGAAAGATCTATACAGATGGCATGGAGACTGTAAAGTGGGAGGGTTGAGAAATGAAGTAGGAGAGGTAAGTGTCAGACCATAAAAGATATTTTGAATCATTCATAAGTTGTCTTTATCTTTTAAGATTACAAACCGTGAAGAACCAATCAGACTAATTGTGTTAACTCTGCCACCTACAATTCAGAATATCTCAGTGTAGAAGGAAAAGGATCAGAAGGCAGAGAGACCATAACTGAGCTGCTCACCAGTTGTTATTTGTTTTCTTACATACCAAATATTTGGTTAAACGACCTGTTTTTAATGGATTCTGTACACTATGAAGTATAGAGCTACAAAAACTTTTAAGTGTTGAGCTCGATAAGTCTCTGAAACCTCTGAAAGGAATGATTGAGTTCTCAGTTGTATTTGTGGGTATGAAGCTCAGAGGAGAGATTTGGGCTGGTGATATAATTGTGCAAATTCTTGGAGCTTTTAAGAGTCCGAATAAACGAATGCTGTATTTTCTGCCTAAATGTAGAACCAGTCGAAGTAAGAGTCAGATGGTGATCATTTCTTTTTTAAAACTGGTAAAACAAAATTGGAGGTTATGGCCTAAATGTGGAGCTACAATTGTCATTTGAATAAGGAATTTAAAAAATAGACCACATAATCTTCATTCTTTGATGGTATTTGAAGTTCATAGTCCTTCCCCCATGAACACCTATCCTACTAAGTCTACCATATGGCTAAAAGGATATTAGAATATATTTCTTATTTGAATAAACAGATCCCAAAGAGAAAGAAGCAGAGAAAACCCAGCTGTTCTCTGTTTTCCCAAAATTATCAATCATACAAGTTATTCCTTCTCCTTTTCTGGGCAGAAGGAGACCAAAAAACTGCTCAACTGAAATTCCCTTCACATGCAAGAGGATATCAAAGGTGCAAGGTATTAAGTGTTAAGCTCATTTCTACTATTACAATGTAAATGATAATTCCAGTCATGGAGGTGATCCGCTATTGGGTGAAACTCAAGTGAGAATAGAAGAAAACCTAAGCTTGAGACACATTATAATAAAATGTGACAAACACATGAGTCTATGCTAGTGAAGTAGTGGAAAGCATGGAGTATGATAGCCTTGAGTTTGTATAACCTCAGTGCCTAATAAAGTACATTCCGATATTTCAGCTCCTTAAAGTGTTCCCAGTATATTTAAGCCAGTGGACGTGAAACTCAAATGAATGTCTTATACAATTTTATTTACCCGTTAGTTAACTATTCAATTGAACAAATATTCATTTAGTATCCACTATATTTTAGACACAGATATCATTTATTGAAGAAATAATAAATATATAAAACATATATTTTCTCTCACTGAGGCACATTTTAATGAGTTATTCAGACAAAAACACAAAAATAAAAACATGTATAGTGGGGCACCTGGAATCCCAGGATCGAGTCCTGCATCAGGCTCCCTGCTCAGCAAGGAGTCTTCTTCTCCCTCTGACCCTCCCCCCACTCATGCTCTCTCTCTCTCTCTCATTCTCTCTCAAATAAATAAATAAAATCTTTTAAAAAAGCATGTATAGTATTTTAAATATTGTGATGTGGATGTGTAATACATTGTGTAACCACAAAGATGAGGAAGACCATCTAATTATGGAGAAAAGGGTGTGCTTCCTAGAGAAAGTAACTTCTTTTTTATTTTTTAAAGATTTATTTATTTACTTTAGAGAGGGAAAGAGAGAGGGAGCACAAACTGGAGGGGTAGAAAGAGAGGGAGAGAGATTCTCAAGCAGACTGCACTGAGCACAGAGGCTGACAGGAGGCTCAATCTCATGACCCTGAATTCATGACCTGAGTTGAAACCAAGAGCCAGAGTCTCAACCAACTGTGCCACCCAGATGCCTCTAAAGAAAGTAACTTCTAAGGAGAAATCATAAATTAGTTTGGTTAGGGGAAATTATGGAAAAAAGATAGATTGAAGAAGAGTGTCCTAAACAAGATGAACAAAAGATGGAAGGACCAGGCATATTCCTTTTTTGGAAAAGTTAAATTAATAATTAGGTTTTTCTTGTTTTAGAATCTTTTCCAATGTTCTTAAATGAATGAAGTGTTTAAGAAAAGCAGCATGATTGGTGTAGTACACTAGGGATAGTAGCAAACAACCAACCCCTTCCCCAGGAAGAGGAGGAAAAAAAGGAAGGAAAAGTTACTGCATCCTGGAGACAGAACTTCGTGGAGAAAGCAGGCAAACGAGAGCGGATATTACATAGATGGAGGATACAGCCAGTCTATGTCCATTCCTTAGGGGTTGACCTAGGACTAAGCACTCAATCTCACACTCTCTGAATCGCCTGTTTTATTCTGGTGGCTGTCTTTGGCCAAACTCCATTAGAAGTCAGATGGCTAGAGACCCCATTGTTACAGTCCAGCACCAGCAGGTAGAACAGGGTACAGAATGGTGAAAAGTGGCTTTGAAAGGGTAAAAATCATGTCACCCAGAGGAAAGTAGCATGTATCAAACTGCTTGCCTTGACTGTATGGTGGCACTCTTTTTCCTTAGCAATCAAAGTAGAGCCCATACTTTTACCTTGATTAGTGTTCTGTGGCTTACACTTAGAAAATATTAAAGTACAATTTAACCTTCAATTCTCAGGGAAAGAAGAGTATGTAAGAGTGTTTAACTTGCAGCTGATCTGTGGTGTCTCTAATGCTATCAAAGCTCCATTTTACTAACCTCTTGGTCAAAATATGGATGAAGTGTTATATTAGTGATTTATTTGTACTCCTTAAAATCCTAAAATTCCAAAAAAAAAAATCCTAAAATTCCCCTGGATCATTACAACATTGCTTATGAAAATGTGTAGATTGAGAGTGCACTTGGTTTAACTGGTAACACACCAATTTTGTTATGTGACCAATGGAGTATTAAAACAAACAAGCAAGCAAACAAACAAATAAAACACCCCAGTAAGCTTTAGCCTCAGTTTCCATGATGCCAAAACATATCACATATATCTTCATGGCTTGTAATCTTGAGATGAGACATGTCCTGAGAAAATAAGAGAAGACCCTGAAAATCTTTGCCTTGATCTCTGAGACTTCTTTGATGTTTGCCTAATGTGTTCTTTCTTCTGCTCTATCTTACACACTGCCTTTATTACAGCTTCATTTGAGTATATTTTGTGTAGCTACATGAATCTTCTCAATAATCCAACCCAAAATGGACATAATGTAATTGCTGCAATAACATATACAATAAATAACCATTAAAATATTGTTTCATTGAATAAATGAATCAGGGAGTTAATGACTGAATAACTGTATAAGGAGTACCAACTATTTTATACAGATACTAAATGCATAAATGAAGTGAATTCAGTGACTTCATGGGGAAATGTGTTATTTTGACATTTAGGTGATTTAAAATTCTGTTGCTTGGGGTGTCTGGGTGGCTCAGTCGTTAAGCGTCTGCCTTCGGCTCAGGTCATGATCCCAGGGTCCTGGGGTCGAGCTCCTCATCACGCTACCTGCTCAGCAGGAAGCCTGCTTCTCCCTCCCCCACTCCCTCTGTTATGTTCCTTCTCTTGCTGTGACTCTCTCTGTCAAATAAATAAATAATATCTTTAAAAAAAATAAAATTCCGTTGCTTGTTCCTTTCTTTTAATGATCTCATATGTATATCAAAGAATTATATATATAAAAGGATCTTGGTATTGAATTTTCATAAAACTTTTATTTATATGGTTAGCAGGATGGTACAATAAAACTTTTTTTTTTACTTTAGTACAAACCAAATAAGATCTTTCAAGGCACATAAATATAATATGAACTATCTTTGTTGCTGTTTATGTAAGTTAATGTCAGATGGGACCAGGACTTTGATTATTAAATATCATAAACTTCATGCCCCAAATCTTTGCTGAATCCCTTGCTAGGCTGACATATTCTTTCTAATACAGGTAGTCCTTAGTTGGACTCACAGCATGTTTTCAATGCCTCTTCTCCACCATTCTTTCTTTAACCTGTCTTCACAACCTGCCACATGTCAAACCATGAGCTAGATGCTGATGATGCAACTATTAAAAACAAACAGAACAAAAACATATTTCCCATGCCTGTAAACTAGTAAAAGATACAGTCATTTCAATATATAATTTCAATATAAAATTTGAAATGAATGAAAATGTAAGGCACAAGGGTGCCTGGGTGGCTCAGTCAGTTGAATGTCTGACTCGATTTTGGCTCAGGTCATGATCTCTGGGTTGAGATTGAGCTCTGCAAAGGACTCTGTGTTCAACTTGGAGTCTACTTGAGAGTCTTTCTCTCCCTCTCCCTCTGCCACTCCCACTGCTCACACATGCATGCACGTGCTTTCTCTCTCTAAAAAAAAAAAAATATATGGAAAGCACAATATGTTTTGGAAGTAAGAATAAAGGGCTCTCAAATCCTTTTCTGAACCAAAGTAGCCTGCTTCAGGATTTCCCCATGATTGGCCCTTTGTGTTTTTAAATATTATTACATCTGACCTACACTAGTTCAGATCAAACACACCTCATGGCTTGGGCGTGGCAAGGCTATTGCATCTTCCTTGCTCACCTTGGCTTTCCTCACATGCGCTCTGAGCACTTTGATTTTCACAGATCATGCTGACTTTTTCCTCATCTTGATTCAAATCTCTTTTTTAAAGGAAAGGCAATGTAAATTCTCTTCTCAAGTCACTCATTAGTTCTTGCTATTGGAATGAATGGATTTAATCTGCTTATGCCTTTAGTATGATTTTTTTTCAATATTATGTCTTATAAAACAAGTATATTATATTCCTAATAAATTTTGTTGACAAAGTTGATGTCTATATTCCATTTCGGTTAAGTGTGACCTGAAAGAGAATTCCTTTAATTTCTGAATTGTGATTTAGAGGGGCGCCTGGGTGTCTCCGTCGGTTAAGTGGCTGCCTTTGGCTCAGGTCATGATCTCAGGGTCCTGGGACCAAGCCCTGCATCAAGCTCCCTGCTGGGCAGGGAGCCTGCTTTTCTCTTTCTCCCCCTGCTCCTGCTCAATCTCTCTTTCTGTCAAATAAATAAACAAAAAATCTAAAAAAAAATCTTTTAGAAATGGGACACAAAATGGTAAATGAGAAGAGCTTAAGGATAGTACCAAGATGTTGGACAAATAATTATCTTTAGAAATATATTCAGAAAAAGATATTCAGACAGGATCCAGTTAAAAAAAAAAAAAGGATACATAAATGTAAAACCAGGAAAAGAAATAGGAACTTACAAGTATTACAAGAAAACACAGATGGACAACTACATGAAATCAGGAAAAGAATGAATGTACAAAATGAAAATATTATCAAAGAGATAGAAACTAGAAAAAGGACTAAACAAATTCTGGAGCTGAAGAATACAGCAACTAAATTGAAAAGTTCATTAAAACAAATCAACAGAACTGATCGAACAGAATAATCAGCAAAGTTGAAGATAAGTCAACATTCTACAACATGGATGCAACTTGAGGATATCATGCAAAGTGAAGTCAGCCAGTCACAAAAAGACAAATACTGCATGACTCCACTGATATGAGCTATCTAAAATGGTCAAACTCTCGGAAACAGAAAGTAGAATGGACTTTGCCAGGAGCTTGGAGGAGGGGAAAAAAAGGAGCTGCTCAGTGGATCCGGAGTTTCAATTTTGCAAGATGAAAAAGTTCTAGAAATGTTGCACAAAAATGTGCATGTAGTTAACACTGCTGTACTGTATACTTAAAAATGGTTAAAATGGTAAACTGACCACAATAAAACAAAATAATAATAAAACAGACAAAAGCCCTTAAAGAAAAGGAAGAAGTTGGAACTTAAATACCATTTGATGGAATAGAAGGTGTTTGTTGTTGTTGTTGTTGTTGTTGTTGTTCCCTAGAATGACCTTTTATTTTTTAACTTTATTTACTTTTTTAGTAATTTCTACACCCAATAAGGGGCTCAAAATCACAACCCCAAGATCAAGAGTTGGCGTGCTCCTCTGACAGAGCCAGCCAGGCTCCCCCTTTTGGATGACTTTTGATGTATTTTGTTGCACACAAGGTATTTAGATTACCTTTCCACAAAAGAGAATACAACTGTTGAAGCCATGTTCCAGAGTGGCTTGAACTTGCTAGCTAGTGGGTTGTATAATATTAAAGATTTAAATCATATAAAGAAAATTTGTAGACCCTTCCATATCCACAGTTTTGCTTTCAAAATGAATATAGTTAATAACAACTGTCCTTGTTTTGGCCACTGTGTGTTATAATGCTGTAGAAATTCAAGACAATGAGGTCGCATTATCTGCTCTCCATATGAAACAGAAAACCTGCCTATGGTATTTCATGCTAGGATGGTATCTGAATCATATGCTTAAGGTTTGAGCTTATTATTTTAAATATAATTTGACATTTTAAATGAAGCTGACTAGAGAGAAACCTAGGATTTACATTTTATTTTAAAAATCCTTAGTGAAAGTATGTAGTCAAGACAACTATAGACTCATGAAACTAATATCTTGATTCCAATAATGCTTGATCCCAAGATGTCAATAATCTCCCAATAGATAATATATAGAGTGAATACATATCTAATTTTATCATAATGTTAAATGTAGAGTGTATTACTGCATTGCTAGAAGAAACGTAAAGATAACTAAGGATAAGCCTCCAAAGGCCCAAGACTCAATTTCTCTTTAATTGTGTATGTATTTAAGTCTCAATTATATTTGCAGGCCCTTACATTATATACATGTATATGTCAAATGTAAATGCTGTATCTCCAATTCTTTCATTGAATAAATTGGTAGATCATCTATTTAACTTTAAACCTTGAGTTTTGCTCCCATTTTGAATGCTACCTAATCATTCTGTTAGTACTGTATCCCCCCCCTTGTCTGCAGGGTACACATTCCAAGACCCCCAGTGGATGCTTGAAACCAAAGATAGTATATAAATCTCAATATACTGTATTTTTCCCTATATATACATATCTATAATAAAGTTTAATTTATAAATTAGATACAGTAAGAGACTAAAATAAAAACTAACAATAAAATAGAATACTTATAACAATACATTGCAATAAAAGTTATGTGAATGTGGTCTCTAGAAATATCTTATACTCTACTCACCCCTCTTCTTGTGATGATGTGAGGTGATAAAATGCCTCCAAAATGAGATGAATTGAGGAGAATTACATAAACATTGTGACACAGTGTTAGGCTACCATTGACCTTCTGAGGATTCCTCAGAAGGAGTATCATTTTCTTCTGGACTGCAGTTGACTGTGGAAAACTGAAACCATGAAAAGCGAAACCACAGATGAGAAAAACTACTGTATGTTTTTGTGGTTTTAAGGCAGAATATGTGTAGCATATCAGAAGAGCACAAATAAGAGCACCTAACCTAGGGAGAGTTGGCACCTGGTTTGAAAGACAGGAGCTGGTAAATAAACAGTGTAAGAAGATGTGGTCAGCACAAAGTCAAGAGGTGAGAGAGAACTTGATACACTTAGGAAACTGAGATATTTGGCCCATAGCAAATATTCAGTAAATATTTATCATTATAAGGTTTTTTTAAATTTTTTATTGAAATTGTTTTTATTCCTGTAGTGGGAGAGGAGGATATAGGGAGCAGAGAGATGACAACTTTAGCTAGAGTAATAGTTTAAGAGCAAATAATGGACTTTAAGAATTGTGTACACTCTGCTTCTCCCTCTGGCCCTCCCCCCTCTCATGCTCTATCTCATTCTCTCTCTCAAATAAATAAATAAAATCTTTAAAAAAAAAGGGGGGCGCCTGGGTGGCTCAGTTGGTTAAGAATTGTGTACACTTTTGTGTAGATTCTGTGGAGCATCTAAAGACAAATATAAGAGGTAGTGATTTGATCTGATTTACATTGTAGAAAGCTGTGATAGAATAGATAAAAGTAGAGTAAAACTGATTATTAGGAGTTTTATTATAGCAAGCTAAGGGAGAAACAATAATTCTAACAGCAATAGAGTGGATTGAGAGAAAGTATTGGCATTTTGGAAGATAAATGAAAGAGGGGGATTGACTTTTTGTGAGGGATGAAAGACAGAGAGGTAGAGCAAGGAATCACGAATGACTTCCAATAGTCAGGGTTGCACACGTGGGTAAGTGATTTTTTGCTAACAGATATGTATACAGCCCAAGAAATATCATAGTTAGGGAAGAAGTTACCTTATATTTTAATTATGTTTATTTTTAGGTGCCCAAGTGACCACTAAGTGAAGATATTACATATTCGGACATAAGTACAAATATGGGGAGTCTTCAACATAGAATAGTTGTTGAAGCCATGGATGTGACCATACACCTATGTAGAAAACACAGAGAGAGAAGGACTGACCTCTCCTGAATACACACACACACACACACACACACACACTAGCTGAAAAGAAGTTGTAAAAGAAACAAAAAGGACAGAACTCTTCCCTAAAGCTGATGTAGAAGATTTTTGAAGAAGAGAAAAGACAAGGTAAGAACTGAAAAGTGTGCACTGGGCATTACAAAGAGAATGTAGTTTCCTATAAAGAGTAAAGATGAAAAACATGTGTCAATGGTTTGAAGATTAAATGTTGTGTGAAGAATGGAGAGAGAAAGTGTAAACTACTCTATGGGGATTAGCAAAAGGAAAATACCTACTCTTCCTAGTTCTACCCATTTTTAATGACTAATGGTTATCTAAGTTCAATATCAGTGAAGTCTTGAGAAATGAGGCGAGTAGATTTCTAAGTTGAGATGTCACTTATGAGATAAATTTAATAAGAAATAGTGAATGAGCGCATTCTACCTTGACAGATGGTGTATAAGGAATCATGATTAACCAGGAGAGCAAATATGGAAGAAAACATGTATTCCTGGTGAAATATATTGAGTTTGGTTTTTGACAAGTCTACCACATGTGCTGGTGGAAATATCTGGTTTGAAGATAGCAATGAAGTCCAGTTATTGAAAGAGTGGTTAATGATAGGGGATCTGTGAATTCTGAGCATAAAGACTTGTTTTTGTGGTTTGCAACATGTGGCTTGGCTGAGGGGATAAGAAAGAGTAAAAACAGCCATTGGTTTGTCTGAGATGTTATTAACCCTAGTGAGAATTGCTATTTCAAATCCATCTGCCAAGAAATGGCACAATTTTCTAATTGGCACTAAGGCTGTCTTACATGCTTGTGGAGGTTCTGTTGGTATATTGATGGTTAATTATTACCATGGGACTGGATGAAAGAATATAGATCAAAATAAAATAGAGAATATGGAAAGTAGGAAGAAAGACCAAGGCCAGGACTTTGGAAAATAAATATTTAAGGGATGCATATAGAAGAAAAGATCCAGTCAAGAAAATTGAGTAGAAATGTTCAGAGATAGGAAGAAAACCAGGGCAAAATAAAATCCAGAGTCAAGATCATCTTGGGTCTACAACTCTGATGTGATTTGACACCCATTTGGAATAGCATTTTTCATGTAACTTAATCCACGTTGAATTAACTTCCTCTTCTTTCTCCACTCTTCAAATTGTTATGCTTTCTTCAGCCCAGATAGCTCTTTGCTGCCCCCTTCTGATATTTGCCTGCTACAACTTCAGCAAATTGCAAGTGATTTGAATTTAGGTCAACCCTAAAAAGTCAGACCCAGAGGGCTCATACTGATTTTTACCATTAGGGACCTGATTTCTACACTCTATCCTTCTAGTATATAGAATTCTGTTCATGAATCAGTCACTTATGGTTGTGCTAATTCTTTCTATTTCAAGTTCTACACATTTTTAATTACTGATGGTTATTTAAAGTATTGAATGACCTGAACAAAGCAATGAGGATATATTAGATTTCCAGTGCAACCCCATATTAGTCTAATTCTATAAGCCTGGTATTTATGCACTTGGAGAGTCTTCTGGATATCTGGGTGTCCACTGGTTTTCATCTAGTCCAAAATTAACTTCTTGTTTGCCTAATTCACAAGAATGAGATTCTACCTTGAATTTATATTCAGCAATTAAAAACCTGAATGATCTAATATTAATGGCCCTATATGCTTCCAAATCAAAGCTGCACTGTGATTGCCTTCTTAATCAGTCTTTGATGATAGACTTTTAGTTATATATGATCTCAATCCTAGCCAATCTTTTTTTCTTTTTGTGAAGATTATCACTTTATTTTTTCCAGCTTTATTGAGACATGAAAAATAACATTGTGTAAGTTTAGGTATACACTGTGATGATTTTATATACATTTATATTGTGAAATTATTACCATAATAAGGTTACTTAACACAGCCATTACATCAAAGGTAACATCACATAGTTACCTGTGTGTGTGTGTGGGGGGGTGAGAACATTTAATATCTACTCTTTCAACAAATTTCATGTATATGACACAGTATATCTATGGTCACCATGTTGTGTTTAACTATTGTCATCATGTTGTATATTAGATCTTCAGAACTTACTCACAAAGGAAAGTTTGTGCTATTTAAGCAATGACTCCCCATTTCCTCCACCTACCTTCAGTCCCTGGTAACCACCAATCTATTAGTCTAGGAGTTCATTTTTTTTTTTCTAGATTCCATATAGAAGTGAGATTATACAGTATTTGTCCTTGTCTTCTGACTCATTTCACTTAGCATAATACCCTCAAAGTTCATCCATGTTACAAATGGCATAATTTCCTTCTTTCTATGGTTGAATAATATTCCACTGGGAATATATACACATTTTCTTATCCATTCATTCATCAATGGACAGTTAAGTTGTTTTCATGTTTTGACTATTGTGAATGATGCTGCAATAAAACATAGGAATGGAAATATCTCTTCAAGATAGCGATTTCATTTCCTTCAGTTGTATATCCAGAAGTGGGATTCCTAGATCATACGGTAGTATTTTTTTAAAGATTTTATTTATTTATTTGAGAGAGAGAAACAGAGAGAGAGAGCATGAGTGGAGAGAGGGGCAGAGGGAGAGGAAGAAGCAGACTCCCCACTGAGCAGGGAGCCCGACGCGGGGCTCCATCCCAGGACCCTGAAGTCATGACCTGAGCTGAAGGCAGATGCTTAATGGACTGAGCCACCCAGGTGCCCTGGTAGTTCATTTTTTTTAATTTTCTGAGGACTTTCCATGCTGTTTTCCATAGTGGCTGCACCAATTTACATCCCCACCAACACTGCACATGGTTTCCCTTGTCTCCACATATTTATCAACTACTTATTATCTCTTGTCCTTTTTATAATAGCCATCCTAACAGGTGTGACATAGTATCTCATTGTGGTTTTGATTTGCATTTCCCTGATGACTCATGATGGTGAGTGTATTTTCATGTATTGTTGGCCATTTGTATATCTTCTTTGGGAGAATGTCTATTTATGTTCTTTGTCCTTTTTTAAATTCAGATTATTCATTTTTTTTACTGTTGAGTTCTATGAGTTCTTTATATTTTTTGGATAGCAAACACTTATGAGGTATATGGTTTGCTTTTTTTTTTTTGCATTCTGTAAGTAGCCTTTTCATTTTGTTGGTTATTTCTTTTGCTGTGCAGAAACTTTTTTGTTTAATGTAATCCCACTTGCTAATTTTTACTTTTGTTGTTTGTGCATTTGGTATCACATGTAAAACATTATTGCTAAGATCAATGCCCAGGATCTTTTCCCCTGTTTTCTTCCAGGTATTTTATGGTTTCAACCTTACATCTTACATTTCAATCTTAAACTCTATTTTTAGTACATTTTTGTGAGTAGTGTGAGATAAGTAGTTTCATTCTTTTACATGTACATATCAAATTTTTTCCAGTATTATACATTGAAGAAATCATCTTTTCTCTATTGATTATTTTTGGCTACCATGTCAAATACTAGTTGACCATATATGCATGGATTTATTCTGGGCTCTCAGTTCTTTTCCACTGATCCACATTTCTGTTTTTGTGCCAACATTAGACTGTTTTGATTAACATAGTTTTGTAATAATTTGAAATAAAGAAGTGTGGTGTCTCCAGCTTTGTTCTTTCTCCAAATGTTTTTTTTCACTATTTGGGGTCTTCTGTGATTCCATGTGAATTTTAGGATTTTTTTTTTCTATATTGGTAAAAAATGTCATTGGAATTTTGATAGTTATTGCATTGGATCTATAAATTATTTTGGGCAGTATGGACATTTTAATATTAACTCTTCCAGTCTATCAACATGGTTATCTTTCCATTTATTTGTGCTTTCTTTAATATCTTTCATCCAATGTCTTATGCTTTTCAGTGTACAGATCTCTCATTCACCTCCTTGACTAATTTACCACACCACCTGAAAGGGCTACACTGGAGATTTGCCACATTACATGTGGAATGGCAGATGTAGATTACTTTATTACCTGGAGGATTGTACAAAGTGCTACTCTTGGAGCTTATGGTGGCTTCTTGTTGCAAAGAGAATGGGGCATGGCACTTGCAAATAATTTCTATGCTAGCTTTGGCAACGTATCCAGCTGCTAACTAACCTCTAGGGTATGGCTCTGAGAAGAGTAGAAACAAGTGTACCTGCTTTGAAAGGAATGTAATTATTGAAAATGTGGCCAAACTAAAAGTAAGATTTTCAAGTTGGATGCTAATGACTTATAAGAATATCTACAATAAAAGTTTATTTCATTGTAAGTAGGTCAGAAATGACATTTTATTCAAACTGGGTACATACTGAGGAAGTAAGTTTTTAAAGTTTTAAAGTTCACATTTAAAGTAATCTGAAACAAGTGTTACAAACTAGAGAGTGGTTAATGCTAAGACATCTTTTGCAATAGCTAATGTTTTCTCACTGCTTATTATAGTTTCTCATTACTCTAAACTCTTTTGGTGAGAGGGGAAGGGAGTATCTTATACTATTTTATATGTATTTGATCTCACATCATTTGCAGTTTCTTGTCTTTTCAAATTTGTATCTTCAGCTTCGTGTTTAGTGCAAACAAAATGGACTGTCTTATGTATCAAAATGTTATCTAGAAATATGCCAATGGTTTTTTCAGCAATTCACAGTAAGTATGGTAATATATACGCACAGGAGAGAGCAATCTTTACTGACAGACTTATTCTTACCTTTAAGGATGACATTTGAAAACAGAATTTCTGGAAACATTCTACAAAGTTTGTTTAAACAAACTTACAATACAGTAAGTAAAACAGAGAACCACCCAACCTTTATTTTATGAAAAAGAACTTTATGTCTATTTGCACACATGTATTGAATAAAAGGCTGCAAAAAGGTTGGGTGACCATTACTGGATACTTTATTTCTCATTTACTTGGTTATTAACTGAAGTGTTGTTTCAAAGAAAATAAACAGGAACTGAGTTTTCAAATACTGCTTGTACTAATAGTAATAGCGCAATAAAGATGATAGTAATAACAATAACATTATCTTTTAAAAAGAATATTTAATATGCAGTAGGTGTTCTACTAAGATCTTTATGTATAATATCACTTGATTATAAATTATAATTTATCCCTTTTAAAACATGAACAAATATTTTTTTGACCTGTAGGATAAAAAAAATCCATACAGTAGAAACAAATAGTAGCAACTGTATACATTTTTATTATTATACATTTATATCCCTACATTATGGTCACCAGGTACTATTTTTATAAGTTGCACTTTGAAGATTATTTTTATTCAGTGTCCTTTAACCTGAGCCAGTAATAAAATAAATACTTTGACTACATCTGGAAACAAAATAGGAGATTTGCTTTTTTCCCCCAGGATTTTCAGAAGTTTTTCTGAGTTTCCCATAATCAGGGTAAGTTAAATTTCCTTTTTCTCCAAGGCATAGGTTTATGAGAGCAGATGTTTAATATTCTTTCTGAGTTTCTTTATCGATTGATCACCAGATTAAAAGACTTGCCTATAGTTTAATAATAATAATGGCCATGTTTTTAGTGATATCAGGATTAACTTGTACCAGCCACTCTAATTGTTTTACATAAACTCATTTAATTTATCACAAGAATTCTATGTTTTAGATACAATTAATGACAGCCTCCATTTTGCAGATGGAAAGCGTAAAACTCAGAAAAGTTAAATACCTTGCTTCAGTGTCATTGCAGACCTAGTGGGTGGATCATTTAAATACTTCGCCTCCAGAAGATGTGCACTTTATTGAGATGTAGAACTGCTATAGGGGGCATGGGATGGGAATATATTTGAATGTGAAGCAATAAGTAATGTTCTCATGCTCCTATGCTACCCACTGTCCAAAAACATAGAATGAGAAGTTAGGAGAATTCATTTCTGTATCAGGGCATGCATGCATTCAATCATTCTGTTTCACAAAATTCATTTAAAGAGAGCTTACAATTTTCAACTTACAAGGTAATTATTGGTTGTGGTGTAGTAAACAGGAATGACTTCGGGTAGTATTTAGTCAATTTAGGTCTTGTCTGAAGGGGAGCTACTCTCATTTGTTACGACTGTTGAGATTTTTATTGAGATTATAAGGATAATCTGGAAATAGCTGTTATTTGTAAATTTCCATGAATAGACAACATTCATTGCCCAATTTCCCACTAACTTAAAATGGAAACAAGTGTGGTTTCCACTATAAATTAAAATATATCTGGTTTTGTTTAAACCTTAAAAATATTTTGGCAGACCTATTATTTCAACAGACATTGAACTAAGGCATTTCCTATTTTAGTAATGAATAGTTATTTTTTAAATACTGAAACATTATTATTTATTTTTTTTTAAATTTTGGTTCACAGCAATGTGTTTCTTGAGAAAGAAAATAGATTCTTCAGCTAACTAGAAGGGCACAGGACCAAGGCTACGAAGTCACCAGACTGTGTGCCTTATTTTACCCTCTCTGAGCTCTATACGGAAATTTTTATCCTTCTTTTACATTATCAGAACGAGCAGAGAAGATTTTTAAATAGTCTATCTCCAGCTGTCTCCTTTTTGGGTCGCTGGATGATTTCTCTATGTGAAACGTCTTTCATCTTTATTCAAGTGAAAGGTTTACTTGCAGGTTTCTACAAATGAAACCAGCTAAATCTCCTAAGCTCAGAAATAAAGCTTAGAATCTTTTTGAAGGAGGCTGGCTCATCATAGCCACTCAGCTGCAGAGCACTCACTGAGGCTCCACCACCCACCACTCAGACGAGGGCAGGTGCCAATTAAAAGGAAGCCAAGCAGGTAGGACCCACATGGGCAATGAAGTATCTCTCTCTTTTTATTTGCCAAATAGACACAACCTGGCCAACGAAAGCGTGTTAGGTCGAACTATGATGCTTCTTTACAAGTTACCAGGGAATACTGGGCCAGAACTAAGCACATGGGATCAACTTTTGCCTTTGGTCCCTTGTATTCATCATACTTCACCCCTTTCTGAGCTCGCATACACCTCCTTTCCTGTAAGACTTCTTCCAGTTTACGAAGGCACTCATCAGTTTTCCCTTCCTTTCTCATTACAACCTGTTGTCAGTAAAAAAGGTGATATATTTTTCTATTCACTTCAGGCTGGAAATTATGCATAAGGCTTAATGTCCTTCATGATAACTTGTCATTTTGTATGAGATAATATGTAAGGCCAAAGTCAGGCATATTTAATGATGGACTATCTGACAACAGCAATAGCGTTGAGAAGAATATTTTGGAAGTGTAAATTCCCCAACATTTAAGAATTACTCATTTATTCTATATATAAATTGTATACAAACACATACATAATGCTAAGTAGTTCTGCGCATGGACACATATATGTGGATGTTAATGATGGTGGCAGTGACATGTAAGACGAGCATTTGGCACTTTATTTCAGTAAAACTTACCTTAATATTCTGAAGAGGAAATAATAAGTGGTGTCTACCTTAGTTCCACTTTCTTTCTTTCTGTATTAATTTCCACTGACTGTCATCCTCGGCAGTATGCCATAGTCGACATCCTAAATGACCTTCCCACTGAAAGCACCTAGAACCGCTCAACAAAATATTTTGAAAATATTTTTAAAATGGAAGCTGATCTGGCAAGAAAGTAAGAAATTCTAAGAGGCTCAAAGCAAAGAGATCAGGAAACTGGGGACTGGAGCAGGAGGTGAGCTCCTTCTGAAGGGCTTTGCCCTGAGGGTATCTGTCAAATGCTTGAGGAGCAATTACATGGGGTCAGATAATTGAGAGGACTCACAATACTCCACAGGGTATACCCACAGAAGGTAAAATATTCAGTACAGGAGGAGAAAGAAAAGCACAGGCAAACATCAGACAGGCCCAAGACTTATACACACAATTCTCAGAGTCCTTTCTTGGTATGCAACTCACACTTTGTCCTGAGATTGTTAATCACTATGTGGGGAATGGGTTCAGGGCGGGGTGAGGGGGTGGATACCTAGGTCTCAGGGGCACTTTGCCTCACTAAAGAAGGAAGGACTTTTATACTTCTTTGTTAGTGTAGCCAAAACCAGTCTGCCTTACTATGTTCAACAGCGGAAACCAAGAGAAACAAAACAGAAACCAGGAACAAACCATCTATCTGTTCGTCTTCTATAAATAAGGCTCATAAACTGCTGCGAGTTTTCTCTGGATCTATCTCAAATCCTTTCATAGGACTATACTAACCATTAGTTAGAACAATTTATTCGGTTTGGCCAAGGGTCATACTAAGGTTCCAAGCACCCCTGGAAGTAAGCATGCCTTTGCAACAGATTCGCTGAGATTAATCCTGCACAAATTACACAGTTTACACACAGATTGCACAAATTACAATTTTTGAGGGCTCTATGGGATTCAAGGGACAGAAAAAGTAATGTCTTACACTAAGCAAACTTGCTGGAGCGTCTAATGGGAACCATTATGCATGTAGCTGGAATCCAGATGTTACATTCTTTTTGTAAAGATGAAAAAGAAATACAGCTGACATACAGAAAGAAATAGTAAAAATGTCTCTGTCTCAATCCAGGCATTTGAAAGTGGGGTGGGGGGGGAGTCTTTGCAGAGAAGTCATAATTTTATGACCTTCATATGAATTTGTGCTCTAAACAAAAATTTATTTCTGAAGGAACAAAAATAATTCTTTATACAAGAACCATTCTTTAATACAATAACCAAAATATAGATCCCGTAGTCCCATGAGCTCTAAAATCACAAAGCACACAAGGAAACAAAGAACAATGAACATGAGCCACCAGAAACAATACACAGCAAATACACAGATATTGCAATTTCTCGGATATACTATATGAAGTACATACAGTTATTTTGTTTAAGGAAATGAAATATAGTTGTTAAAGATAAAATATGAGAAAGGAACAAAATGCCACAAAAAATTCTTCATGCGAATTTAAAAATTACAAAGAGAGGGTCTAGAGGCAAAAAGGAGATAGAAAAAAGTGCAAAGAAATTAAAGGTCTTGGCAGAGCGCAAATACTCAACACATCTACTTGGAATTTCAGAGCAAGAGAATGGGGAATCTTTGTCTATAGGAAAGACAAGAGCAAGAGAATGGGGATTCTTTGTCTATAGGAAAAATTATAGACCATTCCAGAACTGATGAGAAAATGTCTAATATTCGGACATCCCAGTGGTCTAAGGTAGAATAATGTGCCTCATGAAAATGTAGAGAGCCAAAATCTAGAGGCGTTTGCTATTTCATCAAAACATTTTATATTAATGCATAGAATATATAATGTATAGAATTATTGACTCATTACGTTGTATACCTGAAACTAATATAACACTATATGTAATTTACTTCAATTAAAAAAACCAATAATAAACATATAGGTTATATACACATTAGGATTCTGCAGTTCATAAAAAATGTAAAATAAATTTAATATTTCATTAGTCTGATCATTTTCCCTGCTATTTGTAGAGTCTTTGCTTCTTATAGTTCTTCCTAGCAACAATCACTTACAAACAAAAACCAGTATTTGGGATTTCCTGAAGTAAAGATATTTCCATTTCTTCCTTATCAATATTTCACTTCTCTGTAGCAGGGTCGAAGACTTTTATTCTCACAGAGCTGCAAGGAGACAATATATTTCTTTAAATTCACACAGAAGTGGAAATGTCATATATCATCTTCTCAGAACAGATTTTATTTGTAGAGGAAAGCAAGATTTCCCTAAATGCCTCAAAGATTTCCCTAAATGCCTGATAGGGACCAAAGCCAGCTAAGAGGTGAGGGTGGGGATGGGCAAGAAGAGGAGGGAAGGGATATAAAATGGAAACAGTTTTGCCCAGGAGACAAACTCCTTTCGAATGTTGGCCTGAGGATTACTAGATCTTCAACCTTTAAAGCATGATAGCCACGGAGCCTCAAAACTGAGCATGCTAGGTTCTTAAGAATAAAGCCTGCTATACTATCCTAATACAATCTTTGTATTGGTCAAATGATAGAGAAAGCTTAGCATTCATGCCTTGACTCAGAAAGAAGTAATCTTTCCCATCAGTGCTTTTTTTTTTTTTTTTTCCTTAGCAGGTAGCGTCACTGTATCACAATAGTACCAGGAATATAAATGATTAGTTTTGCATATTACAGACTGTTAACATCCTCTGCTTGTCAAATTTACAATACTGTCCAGAGTACTGTCACCACTTATTAATTTACCTTTCAAAAAGACAAAGGTACCGTGTATACTAAACATAGAGCTAAAGTGACAGAATCCTTTTTGCAACGCAAATGAATATATCACTGTCATTTAGCAATCCTGTGTGTTTGGGTGAATTTTTTTTTAGCACTACTAGGAAGTTAAAGGAGGGTGAAAATAGACAGCTCATTGACTCCCCTTGCATACATCTATACCACTTTAATCTTGCACATAAAAGGTCAAGCATAAAATTATTTGCTTGGAGCAGCTGTCCTCAGAGATTTGAATTAACATAGATGGAGAGTACCACAAGGAAAAAAAGTTAATTTTACCTTAATTGGATTAAGCCAGGTCCCATCCATACTGAAAGGATGAGGTTACAAAGACTGGAAACTGCTAGGTTGACAGAAAGGGATTAATTCATGGGCTAGCGTCAGGGTGTTGACTAATAACATATTGATCGTATCTATAAGATATGCAGAGTGTCTGTCAGGAAGAGAGACACTTTGGAATTGAAGATCACTAGCCTATCTGACATGATCAAAGTTAGATTAATATTATTAAGGAGTTGCAAGTGAGCTGCATATTGCCTTAGCAACCACAGAAATTTTATACACGTGTCTGGAACAGATTGACCATCATAAACAGTAGCAGAATTTGTCAGTTACAGGGAAGTGCCTGATTTGTATTGCGGCTCCCCTCCCCTTCACCGCCCTTTCTTTTCTTTAATGTCTTCCAGCAGACATATTGAACTACCAAGGTTTAATCCCAGCGGAGCCTGCAGGTGGTATTGTCCTTGCATTGAGGAGTTATTAAATTCTTAAGGTCACCATAAAAAAGGTTCCATTAAATTGAGTTAATAAAAACATTGGGCTAAGGTTTGCAAAGAGCACAGATGTCAAAGCTTTGGGAATTGGAATGTCTCTTATAATATCAGGCTAAAAGAATAATTTAGATCACACCGTAGTATAAAGAAGACAAAAATTTTACATTCTTCAATAAATGTGAAGTTTCTGCACCTAGTACACACATGTATAAGTGAATACTTATAGATGACACTCAATTCTTTGGACGCTTTATTTATTTTTCTTTTCTTTCTTTCTTTTTTTTTTTTATTAGTTGAGACCAACTTTGTTTAAAAATTGAGACACCTAGGAAATAGCATCTGATAATAAAAACTCAGTAAGTTGCTAGGAATTTTTATATATATGAAATCTGATTTTTTTAAGGAAAAAAGATAAAAGAAAAAAAGCATAGCACTTGATTTAGGATGACTCTGGCACTTGCTTGGATGGAGTATGTGAATGTGGATTAGAAAACAGTTGTTAGCACACTTAGTCTGAATGACTGAATGATGCAACTGCTGAGATTCTGCATTATACAACCTATGCACAAAACTGCAGGAATGGCATAAAATGTCTGGAAGTCCAGTTTCTCCTCCATGCATCCCACTTGCATTTCCGCTGCTGTTGTAAACACAGGTTTACAATAGCCTGCTTCCTCTTCCATTTCCTATGGAAGGGGAAGTGGGTTATATTAGCATAGCAGTGCGATAAACATTCTAGGAACTGAGAGGATCACTACTCAATCTGTCCAATTATTACATTTTAATATTCTATATTTCCAGGGAAAATTAAAAGACGACTCTTGTGGAGAGCCTATGAGTTTTTAGGATGAATTGACCGAACACTTTTTAATGACCCACTCTAAAAGTGAATGCCATTTCTTTTTTTGTTTTTTTTTTAAGATTTTATTTATTTATTTGACAGAGAGAGACACAGCAAGAGAGGGAACAGGCAGGGGGAGTGGGAGAGGGAGAAGCAGGCTTCCCACAGAGCAGGGAGCCCAACGTGGGGCTCGATCCCAGGACCCTGGCATCATGACCTGAGCTGAAGGCAGATTGAGCCATCCAGGCGCCCCTAAAAGTGAATGCCATTTCTTAACTAAAATTTCATCTCCAGGTTTTCTGGGGTACAAGAATACCCAAATAGCCCACATTTTCTAGACTTCATTTCATTCTGTAACCATGTGACTACACTCTGTGACTATACATCATTTGTGGGGCCCAGTGTAAAATGAAAATATGTGGAAAAGCAGGGGTAAAGGAGTAAAGGCATGTTCAAAAAGGAGGAAAACTGTACTATTAAAAGTAATAATATATAAAGTGTTTCTCTTTTTTTCTCTCGGCTTACTGCAGTGGTTTGTATTTGATAATTGATGTCTTTCTAAGTAAAGAAAATAGCAATTTTAATTATTAAATGAATTTTACTGTTCACATGTATTTTGTTCAATACCAGTTGAAAGCCTATATAAGGTCATTTAATGTACATAAGGAAAAACAGAAGTTCTACAATTCATTTTTCATAGTTATTACACGAATATGTATTTCATTCTAATCAAAAGAGTGAAAACACTTCTAAAATCTAATTCAACTGTTCTTTATTTGACTTCTTGATATGCACTCATTCTACCAATACGCACTAACCTTAGCATATTGATAAGTAATGGACTGAATGGAGAAGAATGTATGAGTTGTTATATCTGTCCCTTTCCTTCTATGTCATCATTTTGGCATAAGTGAAGACAGGGAATTAACAATAGTAAGAAAGGATATCATAGAGTTCCTTGGTTGTTTCAATATCTTAAAACACCATTGCCTTCTCTCTGCATTCAGAAGAAGTTCTGTTTCAAACAAAAAAGTTTGGCCTTTCTGGGCTATTAGCACCCCCACTTGCTCAATCCCAGAAATCTATGCTCAACTTTTACTTGCTGAACTCCCACTCATGGAGGATTCACCATAACACTCTATGCATGGGACATTGCGAAGGCCCTATGCAAATGATACAGCAAGAAATAGCAGGCAATCATATTGTGTCAATGTCCTGTGGTCACCTGCACACTTGATTGTCCCATAAGACTTCATTAACAAAGCAAAAGTTCAAAGAAAAAAATTATTCAGAATTTCAAAATAGTGACAGAAGATCATTAAAGCAAATATGGGGCTTGTTCTGTGATTTTGTTCTTTATTTTTTTCTTTTCTACAACTCCATTTATATTTGGTTTGAATTTTGCAGTTATTTCCACAGCACAGTAAAATATTTAATTTTTTTAATTTGCTTCAGTTTTATCTTTGTTGGGTAATTCCCTCTTATTATCCATTTTTGTAAAATGACATGTAAGTTTATGACTAGGACACAGAGAAACAACACAACTATCTAATTTGCTGTCTGTGAATGAACTAATAGATATGCAGTGACCAATCAGTAGCAGACTGAAAAAACTGATGATTAATCACTAAAAGTGATAGCATCTTTTGTATTTACATAGAGATTTATGGACCAAAGAGCTAACAGCAAAGTGTATACATTCTGTATTTACTCATATTAATGGACTATGGTAACTGTAATTGGGACAGTGATGTTGGGGGACTAGTGTTATTTAACTAAACAACAGTAAATCATATTTGTGCATATTAGAACCATGCAAAATGAGGACTGATTGTATTTATTGTCTCATACCTTTTCATGGTTTCAAGAATCTAGGAATGGTTTAGAGTTCTGGTTTGGGATTTTCATCAGGTTGCTGTCAAGATGGAGATAAAAAGTTTTTACATCTTAAATATGTAAAGATGACAGTTATATGAATTAGAATATAAAATATCATTGATTTAATATAATGTCATTAGGCAAGTTATGAAATAAGAAACATAAAAGGTCATTATTTATACTAGTAAAATACTTAACATTTCCAATAACAAAACAAATGCAAATCAAACAAGAGCAAACAGTTTTGTGCTCTGCAGATTTTTATAATAAAAAGCAATAAAACTGGGGCGCCTGGGTGGCTCAGTCAGTTAGGCAGTCGCTTAACTGGTCATGATCCTGGAGTCCCTGGATTGAGTCCCACATCGGGCTCCCTGCTCGGCAGGGAGTCTGCTTCTCCCTCTGACCCTCCCCTCTCACATGTGCTCTCTCTCTCATTCTCTCTCTCTCAAATAAATAAATAAAATCTTAAAAAAAAGCAATAAAACTGATAACCAATGTTGATGAATGTGGAATATGTGTGGAAATAGACACTTTTGTACAGTGTACGTAGAGCCCAGGCTTCCTGGAGAAAAATATATTCATATCCTTAAAAATTTTTCTTACTCTTATACCTACCACTTTCCCTTGTAGGAAAATGTACTAGGACAATATTAAACAAGTGAAGAACATAAAATCAATAGCATTATTCTAACAACTGGAATTTCTGAGATGTAAGTTTTACTCCACAATTGCTGTTCTCTTTGAAAAACATCCATTTGGCATGTTTTATAAACTAGGCTGTATTTTAAAATTCTGTATATACAAAGATAAATAAGACTTGGTGCATCCTTTGAGAAGCCTTAAAATTTAGTGTGTCTATGGATGGGTGTATATAATATTCCTCCAATTAATGCTACTAAATGTCTGCAATAAAAATAGGTTTCTGTCTCCTAAAAGCATTAGAGCCTCAGGTAAGTGCAGAAACAAGGACAGAGGATGGGTATCTTCTTTTCATGTGCTAGGCAGAAGAATTTGAGAGCAAAAGCAATAGGATGTGTCATCCTTTTTCCCCACAGCTGCTGAACCTCTATTGCAAGAGAGGTTCTTGGTATTTCTCTTGACCATGAGAAGTATTGTGCAAATTGTCAATGTCTCTTTGCTTTCAAAACTATCTTGGAAGAAGAGTGATGAAATGCTTTAAATTTGTATTTCATTTTGTACTTTATGTATTGTTGACATGCAGTCTTTTCTTCATCTTTCACTTTTCCACTATAATTCATGCTTATGATGTACATGAGAAGAAATCATACCTGTTAACCTACATGAGCCAAAGGAGATACAGTTTGAAACAGGTTAAATGTTATTTCCCAAATCAGAAACCACAGAGATAAAGGCTTCTTAATATCTGGGCTTTCTGATTTCTAGTTCAGTATGGTTGGTTTTGTTTGTTTGTTTGTTTGTTTACATTATTTCCCATATGATTTTCTTTGACTATCTCTTTGATCTTTTTTTTCTCCTAAGGGAGGAAGAGCATCTTCAAATGAAATGCAAAAGGAAAAATAGAGACATTTTCAAATATATATTGGTTACAGTTGAATGTATTGTGTAAGCCACTGTAACTTAATAAGTACTTACATTGCATAGAGAAGGCAACTGTAGCAATTATTAAAGGCAACATACGGCAGGTGCCTAAAAGCTCCAGGGTAACAAAAAAATACGACTTCCACTCATTATAAGTATTTTCTAAGATCCTCTTAATTGCTGTAGTACTTAAAATTTACCAATTTTTGTGAAAATGCCAACTGACTTATTACAATGGAGTGAATACCTGCTTTGCATCATTAAGCTCGTATAAAAATGCCCATTCCAAGAATACTTAAAGGTGTTTCTCCATAGATCCATCCAACTATATCTATCCATATAGAGAGATACAAATCTCTCTATATAGATAGATAGGTAGTGCCTGACTCTCTGTGCCTGTGTGTATTATATAAAGAAATCTTAGAGTTTAAATCCTTCTCTTACAAAGTTGCCATGTCTCATTTTGATTTTCTACACATTGTAACCTGTTCTTCAGTATTTTCTGATTAGTAATATATACTGTGTGGTGTTTGAAATCTATTGGTAAAGGGTAATAATTAGCATTAAGAAAATTTATTAATTCAGATCAACAAGACAGCTCAGTTTTCCAGATTACATTATACTACTGGTGACACCACTATGATTAAAAGAAATGTTTGCTGAATTAAAATACAAATGAAAATATAATAATATGCATTAACATTTTAATTCTGGGATCCCATACAACATGGAAAAAAAAAAAACTTTCCAAAAGAAACTGGATTTCTTTTAACTTTAAACCTCTCGTGTTGTTAGATATTTCAGGTTATTGGATAAACTTGAGAAAAGTTGTTTTCACAATATAATTTTAAATTCATGACAACATAACCACTTGAAATTGGTTTTCAAGTTAGGGTTTAGTTTTTATTTGTTTAATCAATCCAAGGTTTATGAAACTCTTGAAGGCTTATAAATAGCTAGAAAAGCTTTTTTTTAAAAAAGAAAAGAATATTTAATATTGTAAGAAATGCTTCTCATAAATTTAATAAAATGTTAACACTAGTTCTTTTATAAATTATGATTCAAAATGGGTCAGATAAAGAGGTAAAATATTTTAAAATGTTGTTAAAAATGTAATATCTTAACCTAAGCTGAATTTTATACTTTTAAACACTCAGGTTGTATCAGTTAAGGTTCTGTATAGGAAGACAGTCCACTTTAGGTTTTTTGTTGTTGTTGTTTTGTTCTGTTAGCAGAAAATGAAAATGTTTATGAAATCACAGATCACGTCTGGGAATAGGGAGTTTGAGAACATATTATCTTAGCTGCATCCCTGTATCTCTGGAAATTGGAACCAAAAAGCCACTGCCACAACTCTAGGCCAACATCAACAAAATGGTGAGTAGATACCCAGAATGCTGAGGTCAGCTAGCTCCACAGATTCTTGATATAAATGAAACTTTGACTGGACAGCAAACACTGAGTCTACCGTAGTAACTTCTAGTGATAATTCTATCTACAAGACTTTGTTTGAGAGAAGAAATGTCCAGAGTATTTCAGTCAGTTACCCGGATCACAAAAACCAACCTAAGAATTTAAACAGAGGGAATTTAATGAAGACAATTTGTTTTCTGAGAAGCCAAAGGTAAATAGTGATCCCTTCCCCACTCCCAAGATTAAAGACCAAGAAACACTCTTATTCCTGTTAAGGAAAGATAAAACAAAGAGGAAATGTCACCAGAGTTTAGAGACCATAGTTATCCAGGATCCATGGTGGGCATTCCATTTTGGAGTGGGAGCCATGGAGAAGTTGTGTTAGCTGTTAGAGATAGGGAGAAATGCTCTAGCTCTTCCTTCCTCATGTCACTCAATATTCTGACTTTGGCTTCCATAAACCAGAAATATGAGAAGCCAATTAAAATCTAGCTTCGAAATGCTGACTGCCAATTTAATTGGCAGAGCACAATTTACATCATTAACCCAAATTAAAAGGGAGTTGGAAAGTAGTTTCCAACTTTCCAGTCTATTCTTTATAGAAAGGTCTACTAGACTACTAGAAAGATGCTTACTGCCAGTTCATCATACCCAAGATAGTCCATCTTAATATCTACCCTTAAATTTCAAGACAATAACATGTTTTTAGCTAATATGGGCAAATATATCTCTTAAAATGGAAATGTTATTGTCCCCTTACCAGATGGAAAAACCTTCAAAGATATCAACTCATCATTCCATATCTGAGTGACGTTCATTCTTCTTCCTTTTAGTTACAGTTCCTCTTTGATAATCAGTAACCTCAAGCATAATTTATAAAGCTACCACCCATGTCATTCTTATATAAAGTGATAGCAGAAATAGAGAAGGAGAAACAAAATTGGCATAAATGCATATATTTATTAAAAATGTGGATAGCTATCACAGAATTATGGCTGATATTTATAATGTTTTCCATTTTCTCTTTGCCCTCAGTTAGCCCTTCAGCTGCAAAAAGAAGTTATCTGACATCCACATAATGGTCACCTTGTCTATTTGAATAGCAAGAACATCCCATGCCATGACAGGTTTTTTTGTCCATTTGGTTAGTTTTTATGTTCAGTTGCTTTTTTTAGATTTAAAGCTCTTTAATTCAAGGATTTTTTTTTTTTTGAGAAGCTTATCCCAATGAGCTGTTTGATAGATGTATTTTCACCACTCCTCCAATCTGATCATCTCTAAGTGCCTGAACATCTGGATGCGATGAACTGTGTGAGCATCAGTGTC
This sequence comes from Neomonachus schauinslandi, assembly GCF_002201575.2. Taxonomy (NCBI): domain Eukaryota; kingdom Metazoa; phylum Chordata; class Mammalia; order Carnivora; family Phocidae; genus Neomonachus; species Neomonachus schauinslandi. Next base: position 86,789,114 of record NC_058406.1, on the reverse strand, counting down.
ATGAGATCATCTCTTCTGCCTTTCAAACTGAGTGCCTAGATGTACCACTTAAAGTTTTCTCCAGTAGGAAGATTCCCTTTCCCTTGAATTAAGATGTAATAAAGCAACAATATGCTCCTGGTAGATGCTATTGCAATCTGTGGTACTTGGTTCAAATATTTTCTTGTGGGGCCCGGTGAGGGAAAGTTAGCACTGCATGTGGAGAAAATACACTATATAGGCAAACTATTTATACTGCCATACTGCCATTGACTTCAGCGCCTGCTGAGTCCTATCTAATATTTGCCATTTCCACATAATGCTTTATGTTGTATATACTTACCTTGATGTCTTGATTGGACATATTTTAAATTAAATCTCCAAAATAGGGCGCCTGGGTGGCTCAGTCAGTTAAGTGTCCGCCTTCTGCTCTGGTCATGATCTCGGGTCCTAGGATTAAGCCCCGCATCGGGCTCCCTGCTCAGTGGGGAGTCTGCTTCTCCCTCCCCCTCTTTTCCTCCCCCTTGCTTGTGTGCTCTTTCTTTCTCTCTCAAACAAATAAAACCTTTAAAAAATAAATCTCCAAAATATACTTTTGTTTCTTCTGTTTAATTTATGAAGAATAATAAATATCAAAGGTATTACTGGTTGTCGGTGAGTTGATTACATTTGCTTCCCTTTGCTTTTAAACATGCAATGTGTTTTATCCAATCTAAGCTTTAAGTCACCAGAAGCCATATCATCATCATCATCATCACTATTATTTGGTATCTGTTAAAATTTCTATATAGTTCCCCTTCCATATAATTCAACTATTATGGTGTTATAGACACATATTTTTGAGAACCAGTTTCTACTACTATTATAGTATAAGATCATTTTTAACAAAGATTGCTCGATGAGTGTTTGTTGAGCCCTCATTAATGTGATTAGTGCCCATAAAAAAGAGACCCCAGAGAGGTGTCTTTTCCCTTCTGGCATGTGATGACACATTCCATCAATGAACTAGGAAGCTGACCCTCATTAGACACCAAATTGGCCAGCACCTTGATCCTGGATTTAGCCTTCAGAATTATGAGATATAAATGTCTGTTATTTAAGCCACCCTGTTTATGGTGTTTTGCTATAGCTTCCTGAACAGACTATGGAAAACAGTATGGTAGTTCCTTAGAAAATTAAACATATAATTAACATATGGTACAGCAATTCCACTTCTGGTTATATGCTCCCCAAAATTGAAAACAGGATCTTTTTTAAAAGGTTTTATATATTTATTTGACAGAGAGAGAGAGAGCACAAGTAGGCAGAGCGGCAGGCAGAGGGAGAGGGAGAAGCAGACTCCCCGCTGAGCAGGGAGCCTAATGCAGAGCCTAATGCAGACCTGGGATCATGACCTGAGCCAAAGGCAGATACTGAAAGTGGGATCTTGACAGATATTAACACATTCTTATTCATAGAAGCATTATTCAAAATATACAAAAGATGGAAACAACCCACATGATTTATCCATTCAAGAGATGAATGAATAAATGACATGCGGTATATACACACACAATGGAATATTATTCAGCCTCTATAATGAAAGACATTCCTACATGTGCTACAGAGTTGGAACTTGGAGACATTATGCTGAATGAAATAGGCTATTTACATATTTTATTTGAAGAACTGTTGATTCAAATTCTCTGTCCATTTTATTTTATAATTGGGTCATTTGTCTTTTTATTATAGAGTGTTAAGAATTACTTACTTATGTTTTTCTTTTGTCACTTTTGCAGTTGGTGGCATACATTAGAAACTATGGCCTAACTCAAGATCACAGATGTTTACTTCTATGCTTTCTTGTAGAATTTTTCATATTTAACTGTTACACTGAAGTCTATGATCCACTTTGAGCTCATTTTTGTGTATTGTGTGAAGCATGAGTCCACATTCATTGTTATGCATGTGGATATCTAGTTGTCCAGCACCATTTGTTGAAAAAACTATTTTCCCCATTGAATTGTCTTGGCACCTCTGTCAAAAATCAATTGGCCATAAATATAGGATGTATTTCTTGACTCTTAATTCTACTTTATGATCCATATGTCTGTTCTTTGCCAGTGTAACACTGCCTTGGTTACAGTAGCTTTATAGTGTCAATTGAAATGTGAATCCTCCAACTTTGTTCTTTTATTTTTTTTTTTTTAAGATAGTCTTAGTTATTCCGGACCCTATGAATTTCCACATAAACTTTAAGATTAGTTTTCCAATTTCTGCAAAACACTAGCAGGAATTACATGGGAATTATATTGACTCTATACATCAATTTGGGGGAATATTGCCATTTTAACATATTAAGTTTTGAAACATGGGATGTTTTTGATCTTTAATTTGTCTCAGTGTGCTTTGAAGTTTTCAGTACATGAATCTAGTATTTCTTCTATTAAAATTATTCCTAGTTATTAATTTGTTGTTGTTGTTATGAATTAAGTTGTTTCCTTGTTTCATGACCAGATCATTCATTACTGGTATATAAAAACACAGTTGGCAGGCGCCTGGGTGGCTCAGATGGTTAAGCGGCTGCCTTCGGCTCGGGTCATGATCCCAGGGTCCTGGGATCGAGTCCCGCATCGGGCTCTCTGCTCCTTGGGAGCCTGCTTCTCCCTCTGCCTCTCTCTCTCCCTCTGTCTCTCATGAATAAATAAATAAAATCTTTAAAAAAAGACAAAACACAGTTGGCTTTTGTAAATTGATCTTGGATATTGCCACATTGCTGAATCCCATTATTAGTTCAGATAAAGTGTGTGTATATGTGTGTGTGTGTGTGTGTGTGTATGTGTGTTTGTATTCCTTTGGATTTTCTATATCCAAGATTGGGTCACTTACAAATAAAAATAATTTTACTTCTTTCTTTATAATCCGGATACATTTTATCTTTTTTTTCTTATCTAATTGCCGTGGCTAGAATCTTCAGTAAAGTATTAAGTAGAAGTGGTAAAAATGGATATAATTTTCTTGTTCCTGATTTTAAGAGGAAACATTCAGTCTTTCTTCATTAAATATCTTGTTAGTTGTGGATGTTTCACTTTCTCAGACTTAGAGATTCCCACATATTTCTAGATGTTAAATAGTTTTATCATGAAAAGGTGTAGAACTTTTCAAATGCTTTTCCCCTATCTGTTGAGATAATCACATAGCTTTTATCATGTATTCTATTCCTATGCAAGATTACATTGATTGATTTTTGTATCTTAAATCTACCTACATTTCTGGGATACACTCCACTTAACCATGGTGTACAATCCTTTCATATGTTGCTAGATTCAGTCTGTCAGCATTTTACTGAGGATATTCTACACTTATAATCATAGAGGCTATTGCTCTGTAGTTTTCTTGCAATATTTTTTTCAAGGCACATTTAATTTAATATCAAGAGTGTAATACAGGGGTGCCTGGGTGGCTAGGTTGGTTAAGCATCTGCCTTAGGTTCAGGCCCTAGGATTGAGCCCTGTGTAGTTTGGCTTCATGCTCAGTGGGGAGTCTGCTTCTCCCTCTGCCCCTCCCCCTGCTCATGCTCTCTCTCTCTCACATAAATAAAATCTTTCTTTTTTAAAGAGTGCAATACAAAAGTCCCAAATACAATGAAGGAAACACATTCCCCTGTTAATACCAACAACAATGCTCTTTCAAAAATGTGCTTACTGAATGGAATGGGCATTTAATTTAACTACTGAAAAAAATTAATGCAGCGAGTTGCTCATCACAGCCAATATCCTTATACAATCTAGTAGTGAAATGAGTGTCTCTAGTGCTTCCAACAGTTTCAACCTGAAGTTTGATACGATATCTTTATGTTTGTACAGTCCTTGATAAGATCATCTACAGCATTAGCAACCATTCAAAGAACAAACCATTGATTAAAACCACATGGATTTAAGGCTCAATCACTTATATAAAGCCCCAAACTAAGTGGTTAAATATGTGAACTACCTGTACTGACATCTACTATTTGATTCATGGCTATTAAATTGGTTCTTAGTAAATAAACACTTTTAAGGCAAAATTCACCTCATTTGAGTTTTGACTGAGAGGTTCAACAACAATCACAGTTTTATTGGTAACACTGACATACAGTGTCTCTAAGTCACTATGCTCAAGGTTAAGAGTGATGGGTATCCTGTTTTTACATTTTACTGGAATTTTACAAGTTCAATTCATGATATTAAATCTGTAGGTTTTCCTTCCTCCAAACTGAAGACACAGTGTGCCACACACATGATATTTCCATTTCCCCCTCTCTTTTCTTCAAACAGAAACATTTCTCAAGTGTCTACAAGTTTTAGAATGGCAATTTTTCAGAGGCAGCCACTTTGGAATAGTCCCATGCCATCAGGCCTTGGAAGCAGGGGGAGGGGAAGAGAAAAAAGCTAAAGCATAAGTTTCATTTGGGAAGTTTTACATTAACCGTTACAAGCCGGGTAGTGTAAAAAGTGGCTTTTTTTGGCTCAAAAAGTCTAAGTCTTGGTGTGGAAACCAGTACGTGGCTGTCCCACCAGAACTTTCTCCTAGTGGAACTATCAGGGAAGTCTTGACTGGGGAGTATGATTTGTTCACCTGTCAGATGTAAACCTCCAGGCACTCAGTTCATTTGGGGTTTGCTCCAGTTTGACTTTAGTCTATTATAGTTCACCTTTCATTTTTAGAGAAAAAACAAGTTGATCACTGGGTCTGCTATTGTTGATCTCAGTTGGGCAACACTAGGCTGCTGGATTTGCTTGAGGTACTTGATTTGAGTAGCACACTCTTTCATCTCTTGCTCCTTGGTTGCTGGTCGCATTACAAGGATGTTTTCCCTGTGCGCAGACTCTTGTTTAGTTTTTCTTCAGACTCCCTTAAACCTATTGCATCATTAATTATGATCTGTGTACTTGCCCTCCGAAGCTTGGTTCTATGCTTCATATGCTTCACATTGTTTCCATCTTCAAATTAACTCATCACGTGCTATAACTTTGAAGTCTGTTTCACTCAGTGGAAACTTTTTGGGAAGAGGTTTCTCCTTGGTCATCTTGAATCTTAATCCTTTTCAGAGGGTGGTTGCCACCCACACTCACATAGGCCAAGGCCAAGCTGCTGGATCACTGCCCAGGCCTCCAGAGCACTCCACCCCACACTCCTCCTCCTCCCTCCACAGCCCTGTGCTCTCCTTTATTTGTGGTCTCACCGCCACAAAATGACGCTTGTAGTTTTCTTGTAATATGTTTGCCTGATTTTCACATCACAGTAATAGTGACCTCGTAGAATGATTTAAGAAGTGTAATCTTTTTTGGAAGAGTTTGTGAAGGATTCCTATCAAGTCTTTCAAAAAATGTTTGGAGGAGTTTATTAGTGAAGTCATTTGTGCCTGGATTTCTCTCTCTCTACCTCTCCTCTTCGGCTCTTTCTCTCTCTCTTTTACTAATTGAAACTCTTTGCTTTTTATAGATCTATTCAGATTACTTAGAGAGAGAGGGGGTATTTGAATTGCTCCAAATTAAAGCATTATAGACTGTTGTCTTAATGAAGATTAATAATTTCTCTCGGTAGGTTTTTTATTTTTTTTTGTGGCTTTAGCTACAATTCTGTAATTGTAGTTCTTTTACCATATTTTCTTGTTTTAGAGGGAGTTCACACAATTCTTCACTCTACCATTACAGAAGATGATCTGGGTCAGAGGAACATTGGTTCTACCTCGTAGTTATTGTGAAGGTAGAAAAATTTGAACCAGTAATATTTTATTTTATTTATTTTATTTTATCTTTTTTTAAAGATTTTATTTATTTGACAGAGAGAGACATAGCGAGAGAGGGAACACAAGCAGGGGGAGTGGAAGAGGGAGAAGCAGGCCTCCCGCAGAGCAGGGAGCCCCATGTGGGGCTCGATCCCAGGACCCTGGGATCATGACCTGAGCCGAAGGCAAACGCTTAATGACTGAGCCACCCAGGTGCCCCTGAACCAGTAATATTTTAATGAAGAATCTTTATAAGAATATGATATTTTGGGACTAACTGAACATAATAAAAAGAATATGATATTTTAAAAATATCTAATAAAAAGAACAATCAAATAATGAGTGCAGAGGTAAAATATATAATACCATTGATTTTATCAGAATCTAATTCTTATAAAGAGATAAACAGTTGTGGATAAAATGATGAAAACCCTCTTTGTAAGACATTAAAATGGGTCACAAATATTTGGCTGCCTGAATTATTTCACTAAATATCTGAAGTTATATGACTTACAAGTAAACACCAACTTATCCTAAGGCTGAGGACGTCAGCTTTCTAAGGCAGATGATTAATGAATGCTGCTTTTGATTCCAAGTTTAATAATTTATTTGCTTATCAATGCCACCATAAAATCCCTGAAGATCTTTACAAAATTTGCAATGAGATAGAGTTAGCAGGTGCTACTAAGGGAATATGCAAGTTTCCTTAACAAAATGCCAGAAGTTGATTGTCAACCAACTGGGGAAGACCTATGAGATCCTTCCAGTGTACACAAAAGGAATGAATCCATAATTAAATTACAGTTAATCACAGATGGTTATTTTACAGCAGGTGCTCAACTTTGAAAGTGTAGTTCTGGACTATTTTTGTTCCAACATGGTGCTCAATCCCTGTTGGTTATCTGGCAATATTTTATGGTTAGAAAAAGGTTTATTTATGGTGGAAATTTTACTTTGTCTATTCCATAAATATATAAAATATTATTTCACGTAATCTTTCATATAAATTTTGTGAGCATGCACATCGTTGTTTTGATATTTAAAAAAACACTGAAAAATACAGTTTAAGTATTATTTATCAGATTCATAAGCCCCCTTGATTCAGAAATAATGGTCACTCAAAGGTATTAGTAGGATTGTTTGAAATAGCAACCAAATTTTTAGTATTTAATATTGCTCATTTAGAAAAAAATAAATCATATAATCAACAACACCTTCAGTGACAAAATATAGGCTTATTCTTGTCACAGTTCCCTTTCAAAGAAGTTAATAAAATAAGCAAAAGGTAACATACTATTGAATTATTGGTACAGTAAGCATCATAATGTATGAAGGAAAAGAGTGGGATAATTGTTTACATGTTTAAAATTAATACTAAAATTCCATAAATAATAACTTCGCTCAGCAAAACAGATCCTTCTTCTGAGTATCATAAATATAAAGCTGATCTGGATGCGTCAGTTTCAGGGCTTAATTATTAAAGATCTATTAAATGCAAGATGCCTGGCTAAATGCAAGTTATAGTTGCATTTTCAGTTTTGGGATTTCATTATGGACCTATTAATATTCGACGTTCTTATTGGTAGCCACTAAGTACCTATTTCTTTCATCTCTCTCTCTCTATGCCTTTCCTAATCCTTGGTTTGGAAAGAGGAGCTGAATACTCCTGTTCCTAATTGCTTTGGCATTGCTTTCTGGCAATATTGCTTTCAATCTGTTATTTTCTGCAATGATCCAAATAGGTATTTCTCTCCCCCCCTCTCTCTCTATCACACACACACACACCACACACACACACACACACACACACAAAAGTAAAGAAAGCCATCTACAGCATCCAACTGTAAGAGAAAAGCCCTCTTCAGATTTTTGGAAGAAAACTAGAATAGCTCTTTCTAGATGAGAAAATACATGGAATGATAAAAGCGGTGTAGTGTCAGATCTGAGAACATCATCACCAGCTGTGGGAAATTGGTCAGATTGAGTCAAATAAAAAGAAACAAAGGAATCATGTCTGTCATCAAAACATACCTTTCAGAAATCTGCAATCAATTAAAATATTCACAGAATCAGTAAAGACATTTCAAATCAGATGTTGGCAAGTAGAAAAAAAGATCAATACCTGCATCAGAGTCTGACCTCTGACTCCTTTCCCAAAGAGAACATTCTTGTACTAGCTAAACTGAACCATGAACACTCCATTATATATGTCATTTTTTTCTTACTTCTCTTACCATTAGCCTGTCCATATGTTATTTCTTCTTCCTGGAATGACTTCTCCCTCCTTCTACCTACAACTGTGTCTCTTCCAGTTTTTTTCTACACCCAATTCAAGTCAGTAATACCTCTTCTAGCTAAATTATGTCCGTCACAAGTTCTATCGAGGAAGCATTCCCAGCTAATATCTATTCAAGGTTCAACCATATGATTTTCCTGTGTTGTTTTTATAACACTCAATATTTGTACCAAAATGACACTTTTGGTCTGTCTTGAAATTTTCTTCTTACCCATCAACTGTGTACTCCTAATCCAGGGGGCAATTACATCATATCCAAAGTACCCAGAATGGTGCCTGTCACATAAGTGCTGGTACTGAATAAGTGTTTTTTTTGTTTTTTGTTTTTTGTTTTTTATTTTTTTTATTTATTTTATTTTTTAAAAAGATTTTATTTATTTATTTGACAGAGAAAGACACACAGCGAGAGAGGGAACACAAGCAGGGGGAGTGGAAGAGGGAGAAGCAGGCCTCCCGCAGAGCAGGGAGCCCGATGTGGGGCTCGATCCCAGGACCCTGGGATCATGACCTGAGCCAAAGGCAGACGCTTAACGACTGAGCCACCCAGGCGCCCCTGTTTTTTGTTTTTTAAAGAGTAAATGTGTTATGCTGAATAGTAACAATTTTGTGGCTTTAAAGATTGTCTTGCTCAATTGCTTTCTACCCTTAACTACAGAAGAGAAAGTAAGAACATTACATTATTAGTTGTAAAATAACTGCCAATTTGAAAAATTAGAGGTCTTTAATATATATATATATTTTAAAGATTTTATTTATTTATTTGAGAGTGAGAATGAGAGACAGAGAGCATGAGAGGGAGGAGGGTCAGAGGGAGAAGCAGACTCCCTGCCGAGCAGGGAGCCCGATGTGGGACTTGATCCCGGGACTCCAGGATCATGACCTGAGCCGAAGGCAGTCGCTTAACCAACTGAGCCACCCAGGCGCCCTCTTTAATATATTTTTAATATGTAGTAGTTACCAGCTATGTTGCCAATACAGAAGACGTGATTTTTCTTTTTTTATCAGAGAAAACTATGGGTATTGCTGTGTCAAATCTCTGAGTGTTGTATGGAAATAAAAATATAATGCACATACACAATCAAATTGGATTCAAAGGTTGAGAAAAGCATAGGTTACCTAACTCATATCTAATGGTTAGTTTATTGCTTAGGTCATTTCTTTTTTTTTTTTTTTTAAGATTTTATTTATTTATTTGACAGAGAGAGAGAGAGAGAGGGAACACAAGCAGGGGAGTGAGAGAGGGAGAAGCAGGCTCCCAGCCAAGCAGGGAGCCCGATGCAGGGCTCGATCCCAGGACCATGGGAACAGGACCTGAGTCGAAGGCAGACACTTAATGATTGAGCCACTCAGGCACTCCTGCCCATCTCATTTTAAAAGCTATTTAGGGTCGGGGGAAAGATGGCAGAGGAGTAGCGGACCCTATTTCAACTGGTCCCCGGAATTGAGCTGGATATCTACCAGACCACTCTGAGCACCCACAAAACCAGCCTGAGATGTAAGAAGATCTGGATCTCTACAACAGAGTATCGCAGGTGGTTGGTTTTGAGGTAGGAAGCGGGGAGCCGTGATTCCGCGGACAGATATCAGAGGATAAACGGCAGCGGGAGGGTGCCTGGCTGTGGGGATCCTACACCGCCAGTGAGTGACAGCCTCGCGCGCTGGGGATGGGGCACAAACTCGCAGACCGGTAGCAGCGGGGAAAGGACTTTAGGGCAGCCCCCGGGGCGGGAACCCGGAGCAGCGGGGTCGCGGGGGTGAACGGGGAGCGGCTGGTGGTTTTAGAAGCACAAAGGGCAGAGACGTGCCCCGACCTGGAGGCAGGATAGGGGGTGCTGCAGAGGGGTGCACAACCCAGGACACTGCAGTTTATAGCAGCACGGACAGAAATGGAGATGGTTTGGATGGAGAGCTCACTGAAGAAGAGACTGCAGTCTCTCTGCTCTGAGGCAGAGGGTTGGAAACGGTCTCTTCTGCTCTGACTCGCAGACGAAACGCAGAAAGCCACCAGGGAAAGCCGCCAGAGAACAAAAGCCCCAAAGACTGATTCCCGCTGAGCCCATCCCCCACCATCGGGGGGCAGGGCAACTCCCCTCAAACAGGGTTGCCTGAGTAACAGCATGGCAGGCCCCTCCCGTAGAAGACAGGCTGCGGAAACAAGAGGCCAGCAACCCTAAGGTCCCAAGAAAACAGGTGCATCTTGCTTGGGTTCTGGTCAATAATTTCGACTCTATACATTCCCTCAAACACCCATCAACAGAATGACTAGGAGGAGGAGCCCCCAAAACAGAAAAGACTCAGAGATTATGACTTATGCTGCAGATTTACAAATGGATGCAGATATAACCAAGATGTCGGAGATGGAATTCAGGCTAGCAATTGTGAAGACGATGGCTAGAATGGAGAAATCAATTAATGGCAACATAGAGTCTCTAAGGGCAGAAATAAAAGGGGAATTGGCAGAACTTAAAAATGCTATCAATGAGATCCAATCCAATCTAGATAATCTAACAGCTAGGGTAACTGAGGCAGAAGAGCAAATAAGCGACCTGGAAGACAATATAATAGATAAAAAGGGAAAAGAGGAGGCCAGGAAAAAACAACTCAGAACCCATGAAAATAGAATCAGAGAAATAAGTGACACCATGAAGCGTTCCAATGTCAGAATCATTGGAATCCCAGAGGGAGTGGAGAGAGAGAGAGGACTAGAAGATGTATTTGAGCAAATCGTAGCTGAGAACTTCCCTAATCTGGGGAATGAAACAAACATTTGAGTCCTAGAGGCAGAGAGGACCCCTCCCAAGATCAAGGAAAACAGGCCAACACCCCGGCATGTAATAGTGAAACTTGCAAATCTTAGAACCAAGGAAACCATCTTAAGGGCAGTTAGGGGGAAGAGATTCCTTACGTACAGAGGAAGGAACATCAGAATAATGACAGACCTATCCACAGAGACCTGGCAAGCCAGAAAGGCCTGGCAAGACATATTCAGGGTACTAAATGAGAAGAACATGCAGCCAAGAATACTTTATCCAGAAAGGCTATCATTTAGAATGGATGGAGAGATGCAGAGCTTTCACGACCGGCAGAAGTTGAAAGAATATGTGACCACTAAGCCGGCCCTCAAGAAATATTAAGGGGGGTTCTATAAAAGGAGAAAGACCCCAAGAGTGATCTACAACAGAAATTTACAGGGACAATCTATAAAAACAACATCTTCACAGGCAACATGATGACAATTAATTCATATCTTTCAATAATCACTCTCAATGTGAATGGCCTAAATGCTCCCATAAGACGGCACAGGGTTGCAGATTGGATAAAAAGACAGGACCCATCCATATGCTGTCTACAAGAGACTCATTTTGAACCTAAAGACACATCCAGACTGAAAGCAAAGGGATGGAGATCCATCTTCCATGCCAGAGGACCTCAAAAGAAAGCTGGGGTAGCAATTCGTACATTAGACAAATTAGATTTTAAACTAAAGTCTGTAATAAGAGACACAGAAGGACACTATATCATTCTTAAAGGGTCTATCCAACAAGAAGATCTAACAATTGTAAATATCTATGCCCCCAACATGGGAGCAGCCATCTATGTAAGCCAACTGTTAAACAAAATAAAGAGTCATATTGATAACAATATGTTAATCATAGGAGACCTCAATACTCCACTCTCAGCAATGGACAGATCATCTAAGCAGAAAATCAACAAGGAAACAAGAGCTTTGAATGATACATTGGACCAGATGGACCTCATAGATATTTACAGAACATTCCACCCTAAAACAACAGAATACTCATTCTTTTTGAGCGCACATGGAACTTTCTCCAGAATAGACCATATACTGGCTCACAAATCAGGTCTCAACTGATACCAAAAGACTGAGATTATTCCCTGCATATTCTCAGACCACAGTGCTCTAAAACTGGAACTCAATCACAAGAAAAAATTTGGCAGAAATTTAAACACTTGGAAGCTAAAGACCACTCTGCCCAAGAATGTTTGGGTCAACCAGGAAATCAAAGAAGAACTTAAACAATTCATGGAAATCAATGAGAATGAAAACACATCAGTCCAAAACCTATGGGATACTGCAAAGGCAGTCCTAAGGGGGAAATACATAGCCATCCAAGCCTCACTCAAAAAAATAGAAAAATCCCGAATTCACCAACTAACTCTACACCTTAAAGAACTAGAGAAAAATCAACAAACGATGCCTAAGCCATGCATTAGAAGAGAAATAATTAAGATTAGAGCAGAAATCAATGAATTAGAAACCAGAAACACAGTAGATCAGATCAACGAAACTAGAAGCTGGTTCTTTGAAAGAATTAATAAGATCAATAAACCACTGGCCAGACTTATCCAAAAGAAAAGAGAAAGGACCCAAATTAATAAAATTATGAATGAAAGGGGAGAGATCATGACTAACACCAAGAAAATAGAAACAATTATTAGAAATTATTATCAACAACTATATGCCAATAAACTGAGCAATCTGGAATGAAATGGAGGCCTTCCTGGAAACCTATAAGTTGCCAAGACTGAAACAGGAAGAAATTGACAACCTGAATAGGCCAATAACCAGTAATGAGATTGAAGCAGTGATCAAAAACCTCCCAAAAAACAAGAGTCCAGGGTCTGATGGATTTCCTGGGGAATTCTACCAAACATTCAAGGAAGAAATAATACCTATTCTACTGAAGCTGTTTCAAAAAATAGAAACAGAAGGAAAACTTCCAAACTCATTCTATGAGGCCAGCATTACATTAATCTCCAAACCAGGGAAAGACCCCATCAAAAAGGAGAATTTCAGACCAATATCCCTGATGAATATGGATTCCAAAATCCTCAACAAAATCCTAGCTAATAGGATCCAACAATACATTAAAAGGATCATCCACCATGACCAAGTGGGATTTATCCCCGGGATGCAAGGGTGGTTCAACATTCGCAAATCAATCAATGTGATTGAACACATTAATAATAGGAGGGAGAAGAACCATATGGTCCTCTCAAATGGTGCAGAAAAAGCATTTAACAAAATACAACATCCTTTCCTGATTAAAACTCTCCAGAGTATAAGTGTAGAGGGAACATTCCTCAAGTTCATAAAATCCATCTATGAAAAACCCACAGCGAATATCATCCTCAATGGGGAAAAGCTGAGAGCCTTTCCCTTAAGATCAGGAACACGTCAAGGATGCCCATTCTCACCACTATTGTTCAACATAGTATGAGAAGTCCTAGCAACAGCAATCAGACAACAAAAAGAAATAAAAGGTATTCAAATTGGCAAAGAAGAAGTCAAACTCTCTTTTCGCAGATGACATGATACTTTATGTGGAAAACCCAAAAGACTCCACCCCCAAATTACTAGAACTCATACAGCAATTCAGTAATGTCCAGGATACAAAATCAATGCACAGAAATCAGTTGCTTTCTTATACACTAACAACGCAACTGTGGAAAGAGAAATTAGAGAAACGATTCCATTTACAATAGCACCAAAAACCGTAAGATACCTCGGAATAAATCTAACGAAAGAGGTAAAGGATCTATACTCTAGGAACTACAAAACACTCATGAAAGAAATTGAAGAAGACACAAAAAGATGGAAAAACAATTCCATGCTCATGGTTCAGAAGAATAAACATTGTTAAAATGTCTATGCTGCCCAGAGCAATCTATACCTTCAATGCCATCCCAATCAAAATTCCAATGACATTTTTCAAAGTGCTGGAACAAACAATCCTAAAATTTGTATGGAATCAGAAAAGACCCCGAATCACCAAGGAAATGTTGAAAAAGAAAAACAAAGCTGGGGGCATCACGTTGCCCGATTTCAAGCTATATTACAAAGCTGTGATCACCAAGACAGCATGGTACTGGCACAAAAACAGACATATAGACCAATGGAACAGAATAGAGAACCCAGATATGGACCCTCAACTCTTTGGTCAAATAATCTTTGACAAAGCAGGAAAAAACATGCAATGGAAAAAAGACAGCCTCTTCAATAAATGGTGCTGGGAAAATTGGGCAGCCACATGCAGAAGAATAAAACTCGACCACTCTCTAACACCATTCACAAAGATAAACGCAAAGTGGATGAAAGATCTGAATGTGAGACAGGGATCCATCAAAATCCTAGAGGAGAACATAGGCAGTAACCTCTTTGACATCAGCCACAGCAACTTCTTTCAAGATACATCTCCAAAAGCTAGTGAAACAAAAGCAAAAATGAACTTTTGGGACTTCATCAAGATAAAAAGCTTCTGCACAGCAAAGGAAACAGTCAACAAAACAAAGAGGCAACCCACAGAATGGGAGAAGATATTTGCAAATGACACTACAGATAAAGGGCTGGTATCCAAGATCTATAAAGAACTTCTCAAACTCAACACCCAAAAAACAAATAATCAAGTCAAAAAGTGGGCAGAAGATATGAAAAGACACTTCTCTGAAGAAGACATACAAATGGCTAACAGACACATGAAGAAATGTTCATCATCATTAGCCATCAGGGAAATCCAAATCAAAACCACATTGAGATACCACCTTACACCAGTTAGAATGGCAAAAATGGACAAGGCAAGAAACAACAAATGTTGGAGAGGTTGTGGAGAAAGGGGAACCCTCTTACACTGTTGGTGGGAATGCAAGTTGGTACAGCCATTTTGGAAAACAGTGTGGAGATGCCTCAAAAATTTAAAAATAGAGCTACCCTATGACCCAGCAATTGCACTCCTGGGTATTTACCCCAAAGACACAGATGTAGTGAAAAGAGGGCCATATGCACTCCAATGTTCATAGCAGCAATGTCCGCAATAGCCAAACTGTGGAAAGAGCCGAGATGCCCTTCAACAGATGAATGGATAAAGAAGATGTGGTCCACATATACAATGGAATATTACTCAGCCATCAGAAAGGATGAATACCCAACTTTTGCATCAACATGGATGGGACTGGAGGCGATTATGCTAAGTGAAATAAGTCAAGCAGAGAAA